>NC_134353.1:916746326-916896326 GCF_048569485.1 Anomaloglossus baeobatrachus | reverse complement strand
CTTTTATAAAACCTGATCAGGCCGGCACAGGTCTCTGGAGTTATCTTGGCCCACTCCTCCATGCAGATCTTCTCCAAGTTATCTAGGTTCTTTGGGTGTCTCATGTGGACTTTAATCTTGAGCTCCTTCCACAAGTTTTCAATTGGGTTAAGGTCAGGAGACTGACTAGGCCACTGCAACACCTTGATTTTTTCCCTCTTGAACCAGGCCTTGGTTTTCTTGGCTGTGTGCTTTGGGTCGTTGTCTTGTTGGAAGATGAAATGACAAAATCCATCTTAAGATCCTTGATGGAGGAGCGGAGGTTCTTGGCCAAAATCTCCAGGTACGCCGTGCTATCCATCTTCCCATGGATGTGGACCAGATGGCCAGGCCCCTTGGCTGAGAAACAGCCCCACAGCATGATGCTGCCACCACCATGCTTGACTGTAGGGATGGTATTCTTGGGGTCGTATGCAGTGCCATCCAGTCTCCAAACGTCATGTGTGTGGTTGGCACCAAAGATCTCGATCTTGGTCTCATCAGACCAGAGAACCTTGAACCAGTCTGTCTCAGAGTCCTCCAAGTGATCATGAGCAAACTGTAGACGAGCCTTGACATGACGCTATAAAAGTAAAGGTACCTTACGGGCTCGTCTGGAATGAAGACCATTGCGGTGGAGTACGTTACTTATGGTATTGACTGAAACCAATGTCCCCACTGCCATGAGATCTTCCCGGAGCTCCTTCCTTGTTGTCCTTGGGTTAGCCTTGACTCTTCGGACAAGCCTGGCCTCGGCACGGGTGGAAACTTTCAAAGGCTATCCAGGCCGTGGAAGGCTAACAGTAGTTCCATAAGCCTTCCACTTCCGGATGATGCTCCCAACAGTGGAGACAGGTAGGCCCAACTCCTTGGAAAGGGTTTTGTACCCCTTGCCAGCCTTGTGACCCTCCACGATCTTGTCTCTAATGGCCTTGGAATGCTCCTTTGTCTTTCCCATGTTGACCAAGTATGAGTGCTGTTCACAAGTTTGGGGAGGGTCTTAATTAGTCAGAAAAGGCTGGAAAAAGAGATAATTAATCCAAACATGTGAAGCTCATTGTTCTTTGTGCCTGAAATACTTCTTAATACTTTAGGGGAACCAAACAGAATTCTGGTGGATTGAGGGGTTGAATAATAAATGACCCTCTGAATAAACTTTTCACAATTAAAAAAAAAAAAAAAAAAAAAAAGAAATAACATTCTTTTTTGCTGCATTTCACACTTCCAGGCTGATCTACAGTCCAAATGTCACAATGCCAAGTTAATTCCGAATGTGTAAACCTGATAAATCTGCAGGGGGTTGAATACTACTTGTAGGCACTGTAGATAGAGGGATAGATAGATAGATAGATAGATAGATAGATAGAGGGATAGACAGGGCTGTATTTTGCCTTCGTGCTGCCCTAGGCACTTTAAGTGGTCGCGCCCCTTAGTGACAACGTAAAACTGAGTTTTCGCACACGACATCTGTTTAAGGCAGATCTACTCTGTAGCACACTTTAAAAAGTATCAATAAGAAACGAACCCCCCCCCCAATGGGAATCACCACAGGCACATCAAAACATAGCATGAGTATAAAATATTCCCACTACACCGTCCCCACTTATATACTGTGACTGTGACACTGCCCCTAATAAACACCACACTGCCCTCCCTTATAAACTACTGTATATCCACCACACCTTCCTCGATTATGAAATATGATCTGTACATTGTGAGGAGGGAGCAGCATGATGTGAGGACAATGTCCCATGCATGCTGCCCCCTCCTCACAATGTCCTATGCATGCTGCCCCCTCCTCACAATGTCCCATGCATGCTGCCCCCTCCTCACAATGTCCCATGCATGCTGCCCCCTCCTCACAATGTCCCATGCATGCTGCTCCCTCGTCACAATGTCCCATGCATGCTGCTCCCTCCTCACAATGTCCCATGCTTTCTGCCCCCTCCTCACAATGTCCCATGCATGCTGCCCCCTCTTCACAATGTCCCATGAATGCTGCCCCCTCCTGACAATGTCCCTTGCATGCTGCCCCCTCCTCACAATGTCCCATGCATGCTGCCCCCTCCTCACAATGTCCCATGCATGCTGCTCCCTCCTCACAATGTCCCTTGCATGCTGCCCCCTCCTCACAATGTCCCTTGCATGCTGCCCCCTCCTCACAATGTCCCATGCATGCTGCCCCCTCCTCACAATGTCCCATGCATGCTGCCCCCTCCTCACAATGTCCCATGCATGCTGCCCCCTCCTCACAATGTCCCATGCATGCTGCTCTCTCCTCACAATGTCCCATGCATGCTGCCCCCTCTTCACAATGTCCCATGCATGCTGCTCCCTCCTCACAATGTCCCATGCATGCTGCCCCTCCTCACAATGTCCCATGCATGCTGCTCCCTCCTCACAATGTCCCATGAATGCTGCTCCCTCCTCACAATGTCTCATGCATGCTGCCCCCTCCTCACAATGTCTCATGTATGCTGCTCCCGCCTCACAATGTCCCATGCATGCTGCTCCCTCCTCACAGTGTCCCATGCATGCTGCTCCCTCCGCACAATGTCTCATGCTTGATGCTCCCTTCTCACAATGTCCCATGCATGCTGCTCCTTCCTCACAATGTCCCATGCATGCTGCTCCCTCCTCACAATGTCTCATGCATGCTGCCCCCTCCTCAGTGTCCCATGCATGCTGCCCCCTTCTCACAATGTCCCATGCATGCTGTCCCTCTCCATGAGCTCCTAATGCTGCCTTCCTCTTTTCCATAATGAGACCTTCATGTTGCCCCACTCATGCTAAGACCACCACACTAACGCTTATGCTGAGACCCCCCACACACACACTACCCCACTCTTGATATTGACTCCCCTACATTGCTCCACTCCATACTGATCCCACACATGCTGCCCCTTCTTCACAATGAGCTCCCAATGCTGCCCCCTCTTATTCTGAGTCCTTACACTCCCCCCACCCAATCGATTTTGTCATTGCACTATCCCTCATCCCTTGTCCTCTGTCTCTAGCATTAGCCCCTCTCTCCCACTCCCCCAGCATCAGCCTCTCTCCCCCAGCATCAGCCTCTATCTTCCCTCAGCATCAGCCTCTCTTCCCCAGTCTCAGCCTTTGCCTCCCGCCTCAGCCTCCCTCCAGCCTCCCTCCAGTCTCAGCCTCAGCCTCCCTCAAGTCTCAGCCTCAGCATCCCTCCAGTCTCAGCCTCAGCCTCCCTCCAGCCTCCCCCCAGTCTCTGCCTCTGCCTCCCTCCAGCCTCCCCCCAGTCTCTGCCTCTGCCTCCCTCCAGCCTCCCCCCAGTCTCAGCCTCAGCCTCCCTCCAGTCTCAGCCTCAGCCTCCCTCCAGCCTCCCCCCAGTCTCAGCCTCAGTCTCCCTCCAGCCTCCCCCCAGTCTCAGCCTCCCTCCAGTCTCAGCCTCTGCCTCCCTCCAGCCTCCCCCCAGTCTCTGCCTCTGCCTCCCTCCAGCCTCCCCCCAGTCTCTGACTCTGCCTCCCTCCAGCCTCCCCCCAGTCTCTGCCTCTGCCTCCCTCCAGCCTCCCCCCCAGTCTCTGCCTCTGACTCCCTCCAACCTCCCCCCAGTCTCTGCCTCTGCCTCTCTCCAGTCTCAGCCTCTGCCTCCCTCCAGCCTCCCCCCAGTCTCAGCCTCTGCCTCCCTCCAGTCTCAGCCTCTGCCTCCCTCCAGTCTCTGCCTCTGCCTCCCTCCAGCCTCCCCCCAGTCTCTGCCTCTGCCTCCCTCCAGCCTCCCCCCAGTCTCAGACTCTGCCTCCCTCCAGCCTCCCCCCAGTCTCTGCCTCTGCCTCCCTCCAGCCTCCCCCCAGTCTCTGCCTCTGCCTCCCTCCAGCCTCCCCCCAGTCTCTGCCTCTGCCTCCCTCCAGCCTCCCCCAGTCTCAGCCTCTGCCTCCCTCCAGCCTCCCCACAGTCTCAGCCTCTGCCTCCCTCCAGTCTCAGCCTCTGCCTCCCTCCAACCTCCCCCCAGTCTCAGCCTCTGCCTCTCTCCAGTCTCAGCCTCTGCCTCCCTCCAGCCTCCCCCCAGTCTCAGCCTCTGCCTCCCTCCAGTCTCAGCCTCTGCCTCCCTGCAGTCTCTGCCTCTGCCTCCCTCCAGCCTCCCCCCAGTCTCTGCCTCTGCCTCCCTCCAGCCTCCCCCCAGTCTCAGCCTCTGCCTCCCTCCAGCCTCTTCCCAGTCTCTGCCTCTGCCTCCCTCCAGCCTCCCCCCAGTCTCTGCCTCTGCCTCCCTCCAGCCTCCCCCAGTCTCAGCCTCTGCCTCCCTCCAGCCTCCTCACAGTCTCAGCCTCTGCCTCCCTCCAGTCTCAGCCTCTGCCTCCCTCCAACCTCCCCCCAGTCTCAGCCTCTGCCTCTCTCCAGTCTCAGCCTCTGCCTCCCTCCAGCCTCCCCCCAGTCTCAGCCTCTGCCTCCCTCCAGTCTCAGCCTCTGCCTCCCTCCAGTCTCTGCCTCCCTCCAGCCTCCCCCCAGTCTCTGCCTCAGCCTCCCTCCAGCCTCCCCCCAGTCTCTGCCTCTGCCTCCCTCCAGCCTCCCTCCAGTCTCAGCCTCTGCCTCCCTCCAACCTCCCCCCAGTCTCAGCCTCTGCCTCTCTCCAGTCTCAGCCTCTGCCTCCCTCCAGCCTCCCCCCAGTCTCAGCCTCTGCCTCCCTCCAGTCTCAGCCTCTGCCTCCCTCCAGTCTCTGCCTCCCTCCAGCCTCCCCCCAGTCTCTGCCTCTGCCTCCCTCCAGCCTCCCCCCAGTCTCTGCCTCTGCCTCCCTCCAGCCTCCCCACAGTCTCTCCCTCTGCCTCCCTCCAGTCTCCCCCCAGTCTCAGCCTCTGCCTCCCTCCAGCCTCCCCCCAGTCTCTGCCTCTGCCTCCCTCCAGCCTCCCCCCAGTCTCAGCCTCTGCCTCTCTCCAGCCTCCCCCAGTCTCAGCCTCTGCCTCCCTCCAGCCTCCCCCCAGTCTCTGCCTCCCTCCAGCCTCCCCCCCAGTCTCTGCATCTGCCTCCCTCCAGCCTCCCCCAGTCTCAGCCTCTGCCTCCCTCCAGCCTCCCCACAGTCTCAGCCTCTGCCTCCCTCCAGCCTCAGCCTCTGCCTCCCTCCAGCCTCCCCCCAGTCTCAGCCTCTGCCTCTCTCCAGTCTCAGCCTCTGCCTCCCTCCAGCCTCCCCCCAGTCTCAGCCACTGCCTCCCTCCAGTCTCAGCCTCTGCCTACCTCCAGCCTCCCCCCAGTCTCAGCCTCTGCCTCCCTCCAGCCTCCCCCCAGTCTCAGCCTCTGCCTCCCTCCAGCCTCCCCCCAGTCTCAGCCTCTGCCTCCCTCCAGTATCTGCCTTTGCCGCCTCCCCCCCCGCATGCGCAGATCTCTGGTCTGCATTAGAGACACTCCCACGCTCCTTATGAATCCACTTACCTGCTCCAATGCCCGCCGCCATCTTCCTGGCTCACGTGAGTATCCTCTTCTGACACCGGCTTCCATCACGGCGTCCTCTGCGGCGTCCTGCTGTGAGCTCTGCATGTGACGTCCACACAGCAGTGGACGCAGCACAGAGGAAGGAGCTGATTGGCGCGCGCCTGTGACCCCGGAAGTGCAGGCGCCGGCAGTTCCGGGGTCAATCAGCTCCCTGTGCTCGGCGGCCACAAAAAAAAAAAATGTAAAAAAAAAAAAAAATAAATTTTTTTTTTTTTTTTTTTTTTTTGCTGCCAGAAGGTGCCGCCCCTCACAATCTGCCGCCCTAGGCACCGGACCACGGGTGCCTAATGGTAAATACGGCCCTGGGGATAGATAGATAGATATAGATAGAGGGAAAGCTTGATAGATAGAGGGATAGATAGATAGAGGGATAGATAGAGGGATAAATAGATAGATAGAGGGATATATAGATAGATAGATAGATAGATAGGAATGAATAGATAGATAGATAGAGGGATAGATAGATAGATAGATAGATAGATAGAGGGATGGATAGATAGATAGATAGGAATGGATGGATAGATAATGGATAGATGGATAGATAGATAGATAGGAATGGATAGATAGATAGAGGGATAGATATGAGACAGGCATAAGTATAATGGAATATTATGTCTCATACACATAATGTAAATATGTGGCCTTTAATATACTCGCAGCTGTGTCACTTGTGGCCGCAGGATCAGAATATTCACATTGACTCCTTACTGAGCCTCGGCCGCTGCCATATTAAAGAGCCGAGGTTAAGGTGGTTGGTAATTGAATGGTCTGTTCGGAGCGCGCTGCAGCCAGATCTGGGTCACTTACTTTGGCCTTGGCGGTTTACTTAAAACTAAATCATTTATGGTCAATAATACCAGGTTATGGAAGGTCAATAACATTCAATTATTCATCTCCGCTCCCGTGTTCTCTTTGCCACAGAAGCTCAGCTCTGAAGTGCTTTTAATGAATTAAGCATATTGTGGGAATTTGGGAAGATAAAAAAACACGTCTTTTTTTTTTTTTTTTTTGAAAAGAGGAATAAAGCAGCAAATAAGAAGTTGAGAGAAGCAACGCTGCCCTCTTTAAGACTAAACAGACAAAAAGTCTTTATTATTTTGTGACAATTCTATTGCTTTCATATAGTTTATAGGAGTGTGTTCATTATATATTCATTGAGCATGCAATCATCTATAATGTAACCCTGTGTAGAACTTTTACTCGCAATACCTCTCCCTACCACACGGAGTGCTGTGGGATCATCCAGTAAGTGAATAGCTCAAAGTTCCTAAAACTTTCATTTAGGTTCCTGTTCTGCACATCTAATAGTGAATTGTTGTGCCCATGTATACACCGTGTATACGCCGTGTATAATACACCAAGTTCTGTCAGTTATTCTTATCAGCATGCTGCACACAACCAGCATTTTCAACCTGCGAGCCACCAATTAAGTAAAAGATGGCTTCCCAAAAAACATTCTTAATTTGGGTCTACATTTTTATCACTCAGTGGCACGACTGACCACATGGGGTGCGATTACGAAAAAAAAGTTGCAAAAACAGAACACTTTTTTTTAATTGTGGCACATGTGGCGCAATACTTGCTAGCTCCACCTAGTGGAAAGTGCGTTTTTTACACCCATTTACGTGCTGTGTAATGTACATCATAAATTTGCATTCTGATGTAGTTTCTTATAGAAACAGTATGATAAAAGCTATATATCTCACAAATCCCTGTGTCACAATTTCTTTTCCCAAGGCCCCTTTTAAAGCTTAAGAAAGTCACTTTCTTTACTTAAGTAAACAAAAAACAGTGCACAAGAAATCAGTCAATGTTGCTCCTAGTCTTACCCTGTCTACCATTAAGTGTCATGAGTATGTCATGACCTGATGTGATCTCGGGGGGATCTGGAATCAGAAGGTCACTGCATATTGTTCATCACAGATCCATTTTAGTGCCCGCTTGTCATTTATGCTGAGTTGGATAGTATATAATTCCATTCAGTACTGAACGGGTTAAGGTTCATTTCTATCCTGCAGTGATCTAACAGGTAGTCAACAGTTGTAATCTCAGCTGCAGCCATTCCCTTTTGCTATATCCACTTCTCAATCCTCCCTATGCTGGCTATAGCTCAGACCTATGCTGTCCAGGTTGAAGGAACTTGTCTCTGCATAGCTGTGGTGTTGGTTCTGTTGCAGCTGCAAAGTTTCCTGCTAAAGGAACTAGGGAGTGCTAGTTTGTATGTCTTTCCCCACTTGTTTGCCTTACGTTCCTCATTTAGTCTTATTGCAGAGGAGCTGGCCTTCACAAGTCAGGGTGAGTTCAGAAGCAGCGAGTGCCTAGGCACGTAATGGCGCATGGGGGAAATCTATGGACATTAGGGAGTGCAGGGATCAGCCTCAGGTGAGTGTTAGGAGGTGACCCCGTTCCCCTCTCCCTAGCATCAGGGCCTTCCATTTTTCCCTCTGTGTTGCGCCGCTCACCTAGGGTCCTCCAGTACTTGGTGTGATACCTTAAGTCACATCGTGAAACGACCTCAGGAACATGCAATTTTTTTTTTAACTCTACTAGCCACAAAACAGGATATAATTTTGGTTCAATGTTCTTATGAGGTGGATTTTGCCTATCATTAAAAAAAATATATCAATTCGGGAAAAAAAAGTATGCAAATTAACTCTCGTCCAGGAGGATGAAAACTCTGGTGGGAACTTTTCTTCTTAAAGAGAGCTGATTTACATATAATTTGCATAGTAAAATCTCCAGAAAGGAAACCCAAAATCACATCCCAACGTGGAAGTGTTGAAATAATATATTTACATATTTAAAGGGAACCTGTCAGCAGTTTTTCGGCCTATAAGCTGCGGCCACCACCACCAGGCTCTTATATATAACATTCTAACATGCTGTATATAAGAGCCCAGGCCGGGGGTATAACATAAAAAACACTTTATAATACGTACCCAACGGTCGCTGCGGTGGGCCTTATGGGCGTCTCCGTTGTCTTATGCCGGCGCCTCCTCTTTCGGCCATCTTTGTTCTCCTTCTCAAGGCGCAGTGCATGTGTGTCGCCCAGGGATAGGAGTCAATAGCTTCCTGAGTGAGGTCAAAGGGGTCAGATGACAGACAATCATAGAGGGGTTGCATCATTTGCGAGGCAGACCTTATCCAAGGCCTGCAGTATGACACTAAGCCCAAAAAGGTGCGCAGTTGCCGGTGGGACCTGGGTAAGGAGAGACTTTGGACTGCTTGTTTTCTCTCCTCAGTCAGGTGTCTCGTACCTTCAGAGATACAGTGACCCAAAAATGTTACCTTTTGCTTACAGTACTGTAATTTTTCACGTGAAACTTTGCAACCATTCTCTGCCAGAAAACACAGCAAAGAAATTGTGGCTTCCTTGCAGGACGTCTGGTCTGGACAGCAGAGCAAAAGGTCATCCACGTACTGCAATAGCGTAACCTGTGGATGAGGCGGTTGCTCCAGAATTCCTGCCATAGCTGTAGAATAAATGGTAGGTGAATTCATTCCTCCTTGCGGGAGGACTATCCACATGTACTGTTTCCCCTCATGTGTGAAGGCAAAAAGATACTGACAGTCAGGGTGTAGAGGCACAGAGAAAAATGCATTTGCCAAATCAATTACTGTAAAACATTTGGAGGTCCCTGGGATTTGTGACAGTAAGGTATGTGGGTTTGGAACAATTGGTGTTACACTCTCAGTGACAGCATTGACAGCTCTCAAATCATGCACCATTCTGCACGTGTCAGGGGAACCTTTGGGCCCTTTTTTTCTTGATTGGATACAAGGGAGTGTTACAGGAGGAGGACCTTTGTACTAGAGTCCCTGCTTGCACATATTCTCTGGTCAGGGCCATTGATTTGGCTGGGCTTAAGGGATACTGTTTTATCAAGGGAATTTCAAACACCAATCCCTCCAGTCCCTTCATGGTCACCAGTTTCCTAGGCCAGAGGCAAAGGAGGAGGGAAGGAAGGAGGAGAGTCAGTCTGCTCCCTCTCCTATTTGGAGTTTTTGCACTGTCTGGCGTAATGTCCATTCTGTCCACAATTCCAGCACTGTACGGTCGCTCGGTCACCTGGTGCCCTCCCTTTTTGCTTCCACTGTTTTCCTTGTGCTCTAGCATACATAACTGGTCGCTTGCATTTTGTCAGTTCAACCCCCTTAGCTACTTGCAGAAGGTCTGTTGGGTCCATGTTTCTCCACTCAGGTCTGGCTGTCTGTACTGCTTTTCGTAAAACCTTATTCATACCGTTAATGAATATACTCATCAGTATTTTGTCATTAAGGGAGGTTCTGACTTTGTACCCCACGTCTGCCCACTTCAGCTGTAACCTCCAAAAGTACGTCTCTATACTCTCCCCTTCCTGCTGTATTACGTCAGTCAGGGAAAGAGGGAAAGGTTGGTCTTCAGGGTCAGATAACTGTTTTCTTTCCTCACCGTCAGAGTAATGTCCAGCTTCCTCCCCAAAACTCAATTCCTTCACTACCTCTGTCTCAGTGTCAGCGTCCTCTGTCATCACATGTGATCTGGTTCGAACAGGAGTTAGTGCAATCTGCTTAGGGCGAGTAACATTACACGTAGCACAAGTACCTCTCCAGTCTGGGTTTTTCTGACTACAATGTTTACAAGTCCATTCATCTGGTCTGGGTTTCTGATCATGTGAAGGGGGGGCGGTAGCAGTCACAGTTTTTGCTCTTGGTGCATTAAAACATTTATAATACACTTTACATAACAATAATATAATAATACATCCCACTGTTATTTCTTTACATCCACAATGCTGCACCTCTTCCCTGAATCTGTGCCATTTCTCAACATCCAAACACCCACACTCTGGCATGTCTGCCTTTCTGAGTATTGGTCTGACATTTTTCACTGCTTCCTTGACTTTCCTTTCTTGCACTATCTGTTTGGCTGTTTTGGATCCTGCTGGAGCCCCACACTGCACACTGAACAAGTTGCCCATGGCTTCAACTTATTCCCACACAGCCCACCTTTCTGCAAATGCCCTCTCAGTGTCCCTGAACCTTGTTAACAGGCCACACGTCTCCTGGCAAGTCAGAATGGGCTCTCAAGTGGTAGCAAGAAGGCTCAATCAGCATTCCCTCTCACCTGCTACACTTGTAGGGCGTATTGGGAAGGGTTAAAAAACCTCTCTCACCCAATAGACCAGATGACTAAAGCAGGAAGGACCAGGTGTGATAGTCCTCTCACCTGCTAGACCACCTCCATGTAAGTGGGAAGGCCACACGGCTCTCTAACCCACTTCTTCAAATCTGATGTGCAGTTGGGTACTTCATGCTGGTCCTTTACAGAGTATTCCAGCAACGAACGTAAACTAGAGTTAAACCAATACAATTAATAGAGAAACCATTTAACCCTTCTATATCAATTTCCCCCTTTTGTAAATGGTATAACCTTCACTACAGGGTCAGTAGGCGTCCAAACAGGAGCTGCTGGCTCATGGGCCTAGTACCCATGAGGGGTCTTCCTAAGACTTCACCCATCCACCCTCAGTGTGGACACCTACTCCCGGTCAGCAGAGGCCATTTGGGGTCCGTAGTAAACTACAGAGGGTTCAATACTGAAACTCTTAGAACATACATTATTCAATAGTTTAGCTAACGCATATATCCATGCTTTTACAGCTATATAAAGCAATAGACAGAATAACAATATTTGCATACAGGATTGTATAATGCCAGAAATCCAACCTGCTATGCCCTTAAACCAATTAGCTGGATTCATAAAAGAAAATGTCCAAGAAAAATGTCCAAAAAAATAAAAAATATAAAAGAAAATGTATTTCCCCACCAGGAGTCTTTGCTGGAATCATCCATATATATACATATATACGTATAATAGGAGAACAGACAAAAACTGGTGACTATGTATGTAGATACACACATAGACACAAACACACGGAAACAATCATTGTACTCAGATCCGGGCCAAGGGGTCACTTCTGAAGGTATCATGGTGGCGTGACCCGGTCTGTGATCCCAGGCACCACAACAAAAGGGGCATTATATACAGGGGAGATTTGGTAGTCTATGTTCCGTGACGCCACCCGTGGTGTGCGGTGAGGTAATGGAGCACCGCCGCTGCCGGTCACAGGATCCCGGGGATGGTAATGGGCAGCAAGGTGGTGATTTTCCCTTCACGGGTGGAGTGTTGATGTTCTGGGACCCCGGTGTGATGGATTGGGGAGTAATGGGTGCAGTCCATGGCTTGGTGCAGAAGTACTCACAGTATAAGGCAATAACTGACAAGAGTCCAAGAATTAACCAAGTTGCTGGTAACTGGTGCCCACGGCTGCTGTGAGGACGGGTCCCACACCCATGTGTAATTCGGGTGTTTTTCTCCTGCCTGGTTTCTGTGTCTGTGTCTGCTCTGTACACATGAAGTAGCTGGCCTATTCCTGAGGCCCTCACTGCCACTTCTCCTAGCCCCACACAGGGGCTCCTTCCAGAACTCTCTCCTCCTGCAGACTGACTGAAACTACACTCTGCTCTCTCCAAGCTCCTCTCTCCCCCTCTTGTTTTCCTGAGGAGGGGGCGAGTGGGGCCTGATTGGCTGGTGTGTATTAGTGTTTGAAACTCCCCAAGGGAGAGTGAGCTCTGCACCATAAAGATGTATGCAGACCTCTGTGACACTCTGGTTTTGCCAGGGCGGCACACATGATGCGGCTGCATCATACATATGCGCCGGTCCTGCGCAGGCGCACTACAATACTTTGATCAAAGTTCGCCTGCTCAGGACCTCAATGCCGGCGAGTGTGTATGACATCAGACCCATCATGCACCCTGGCTAGAGAAGGAGAACAAAGATGGCCAAAAGAGGCGACGCCGGCACCGGACAACGGAGACGCCCATAAGGCCCACCGCACGACCGTTAGGTAAGTATTATAAAGTGTTTTATATGTTATACCCCAGGCCTGGGCTCTTATATACAGCATGTTAGAATGCTGTATATAAGAGCCTGGTGGTGGTGGTCGCAGCTTATAGGCCGAAAAAGTGCTGCCAGGTTCCCTTTAACGCAGTTCACATCCCAATATGAAAGTGTTTTTAACGCGTTTCACATCCAAATTTGCAGATGGCCAATAATCACTTCATTATTGATCCTTCTTTACTACTTTTCTGCTTTTTTTTATCATCATCCCTATCCATCAAGCCTATGTTCTACCGTACACGTCTACAATAAACGTTCAGCACAACTCTCTGGCTTTCATCATTGAAACATCACATTTTTGTGGCTGCCATTTATTCTGTGCGTCACTGTGCTCTTCTCAATGCCATCGCCCCGTTCGACCACATTATTCCAGGACGGAACCGTTCACATAGAACCATTTTTTTTTTCCTCCGGCTGATGTTTGCTTTGCAATATTTTTTCTGCTATAAAACATTGACTATAAATTGTAACACTACAGAGGAAAAAATATATTTTTACAACGGCTCGTCCTAAAACATAAAAAGACACATTTGGAAATATATTTATACCCTGCACACCGTTCTACAGTCAAAGCGGATATATTTACTGGATGTAATGATGCGATGTGTTTCATGCGATTTATCCGAAAGACACCGTAGACTAATGATCCTATCAAAAAGGAGGAAATCAAATCCTCTCGGAAGTACTGGTTCCTCTTGTGGAGATCCAGTTGGTGTGAGCAGACAATTTATATGAATGCAAGTATTTGGGGCTAATTGCTAATGCGTTTAGTCAAAAATGTTGCACCATTTGGCTTTTACAGGTTCTTTGTTACCCGGCACTTTCATCTTTAATGAGCTCAGAAGACAACAAAAAAAATAGTCAGGCCATCATGCTGAGCTCACTGATGGATACTCAGTTAGTTCATTCTGCACTCAGCCATAGACAATGCAACGGTAGGCAAATGGTCCAGACTTTTTTTCATGAAACCCAATTGCAAAAAATATTTTTAGCCAAAAATACATGCATTAAGTAAAAAAAAAATTTAAAAAAAAATCTCCAAAAGGTAGACAACCCGTAATTCATAGGAGAAGAATGCATTATCCACATTAGCTCCTTTAGAAGTCAGAAGACTGACTATTTGCTGTTGCCTATGGGTAGTTCCCGTATGAGTCGTCATGTCTAACTTTTTTGAGAGCCTTGAATTATATTGGGATTTGTGGCACCTTACTTAGCGGCTGGGAGATGATCCAAATACTTGCCAGTCCTGCTTCCACCTCTACCTGGTCCCAGCCGTCCTGCCTATTGGCACCTGGTTCCAGTCCTGTTCCTGCCTGTACCTGGTCCCAGACCATCCTGCCTGTTGGGCAACTGGTTTCAGTCCTGTTCCTGCCTGTACCTGGTCCCAGCTCGTCCTGCCTGTTGACACCAGGTTTCAGTCCTGTTCCTGCCTGTACCTGGTCCCAGCTCATCCTGCCTGTTGGCACCTAGTTCCAGTCTTGTCCCTGGTCCCAATCCGTCCTGCCTGTTGGCACCTAGTTCCAGTCTTGTCCCTGGTCCCAGTCCGTCCTGCCTGTTGGCACCTGGTTCGAGTCCTGTTCCTGCCTGTACCTGGTCCCAGACCATCCTGCCTGTTGGGCAACTGGTTTCAGTCCTGTTCCTGCCTGTACCTGGTCCCAGCTCGTCCTGCCTGTTGACACCAGGTTTCAGTCCTGTTCCTGCCTGTACCTGGTCCCAGCCCATCCTGTGTGTTGGCACCTAGTTTCAGTCTTGTCCCTGGTCCCAATCCGTCCTGCCTGTTGGCATCTGGTTCCAGTCTTGTCCCTGGTCCCAATCCGTCCTGCCTGTTGGCACCTGGTTACAGTCCTGTCCTGCTCGTACCTGCTAGGAGTCCGTCCTGCCTTCTAGTATTATTGACTGTGCCTGTCCTGCCCTGTTGGTGCAAGAGACTCTGCCTGTCCGTCCTGGCTGTGCCATCTGCCTTACTAGTGACTCTGCCTGTCTGTCCTGCCTCTGCTACCCAGGTGGTCCCTGTCTACACTTGAGACTCAGTTCTGTCTGCCCCTGTCCTGGGGATCAGATGCCACAGTCCGGGACTCTACCCCATGAAAGCGGAGGCCCGAGGTCTCCCAATGGTCCAGTGGGTCAACTTCAGCACACCACAGTACCATCCTCCAGCGCTGAGTGTTACACACATTATTTGACCACTTGTTTTTTTTAAGAGGTCTATCTTCTAAAAAAAAAAAACAAAGATACAGATTTTAATGTCCCTCTAAATCTCGAAAATGTTATTCCATGAGGATCCAAACCATTTTATCAAATCCAATAAAAAAAATTCCAAATGTTATTATCAATGGTCTGAACATCCTTAGAGAGACAAAAAGAAAAAAAAGCAAGAAAAAAACCCCCTAAAAAAAGATAAAAAAAAAAGTGCATTTCCATAAATTTGAATATTGAGATGAATTTTTAATATGCAAATGATCTTGGGGAACAAAAAAGAAAACCCTCTCAGTGAAGCATTGAAATGGATAGCGGTGTAACTGGGTGACTAATTGCAGCAATTATGGAGACCTTGTGCTCCAGTGGCGAATCAGCCTTTATTAAGCCTTACCTGCGCCATCATCCTCACCGGCCGCGCGCCATAACATCCATTGTCATTTGAAAGGATGCCTGGTCTGAAACGACGCTTTAACAAGCTAATACGAGATTGAGGAACCCGAATACAAGCTCTTTAATCATGTATTCAGCTCAAGAAAGTATGAAGATATGAACTTAATCACTAGTTAGCAAAGCCCCTTCTCCAGCAAAGAACTTTAATGCTTCCTTTATGCCGTCAAGTACTATTGTTATACCTGCATATTATGAAGGGTTTATTAAACCGATGATAATCTATTCAAGAGAAAGAGATGTATATGGCTAACGGAGCAGAGATCAGACAGAATGATTGGAGGTTATTGTTAAAATATGCAAATTCCAATCCAATTGAAATTCAAACCCTCCAGATAAGATTTTTTAATAAATCCATTCTCTCACTTCATGAAGGTAACCTAATGTTTATTGACTGCCAACTCAAGGAACGGAACGCCATGCATATTAGTCAGGGTCTCCGACTCTCAATGTCTCACTTTTGCCCACCTTTTTTTTATGTATTTTTTTTTTGTCTTGAATAGTTGAAAAAAAAAATGCAAAAACTAAAAAAAAATATTTTTTTAGTTCCTTCTTTTAATAATGACCCGAATGTTCAATTAGAACATTTTTCACTCGCTATTCTCCAGGCTACTTCATCGAAACAGGATGGATGTCAAAAAACAAGCGAATTTGGGAATAAAGGAAAACTGTAATTTTTGTTAAATTAATTTATAGTTGGGGTCTTCATTTGATGTTGGATTTGGGGTGGGCAAAAGCAAAAATGAGTGGGTTAGTAGACATGGGTGAGGGATTCCCTCCTGTAGACGTCATATACAGAAAAAGAGGGGTCTAGGCTGGGTGCAAGAACTTGTGTGGTGTAAAGGCCCCGTCACACGCAGCGATATCGCTAGCGAGCGTCGGTTGTGCGTCCCGGGCGAATCGCTGCCCGTGGCGCACAATATTGTTAGGAGCCATCACACGGACTTACCTGCCTAGCGACGTCGCTGTGGCCAGCGAACCGCCACTTTTCTAAGGAGGCAGTTCATGCGGCATCACAGCAGTGTCACTAAGCGGCCGCCCAATAGCAGCGGAGGGGCGGAGATAAGCAGCCGTAACATCCCGCCCACCTCCTTCCTTCCTCATTGGCGGTGGCCACAGGTAAGCTGTAGTTCGTCGTTCCCAAGGTATCACACATAGCGATGTGTCCTGCCTCGGGAATGACGAACAACCTGCGTCCTCTACAATCAACGATTTTTTGAAAATGAACGACGTGTCAACAATGAACGATTTGGTGAGTACTTTCCATTGTTAACGGTCGTTCGTGCGTGTCACACGCAACGACGTCGCTAACGATGCCGGATGAGTATCACGGAATCCGTGACCCCGGCAATACATCGTTAGATACGTCATTGCGTGTAACAGGGCCTTAAGTCTCGCCATCCGGGATGCTACGTGCCGCCATTGCCTTGGGGAGGTCAACAACGGATGTTAGTTCAGAGGTTATTACAGAAAAATGGGGTCCTGGATGGGTGTGAGGACTTCTGAGGTGAAGGTCTTACCATCCGAGAGGCTATGTGCCGCCATTGTCTTGGGGAGGCCAACGCCAGATGTTAGTTCAGATGTTATTCCAGAAAAATGGGGTCCTGGCTGTGTGCGAGGATGTATGTGGTGCGTTCTTACCATCTGGGAGGCTACGTGCTGCCATTTCTTGGGGAGGCCAACACCAGATGTTAGTTGAGACGTTATTACAGAAAAATGGGGTCTTGGCTGGGTATGAGGACTTGTCTTACCATCTGGAAGGCCATTTCCTTGGGCAGGCCAAGACCAGATGTTAGTTCAGACTAAGATGGAGACCGTATCTTATTAAAGAAATGTCTTTTACCTAAGTTTCTGGATGACAATAATACACAAGATGTAGTGGGTACACTTCTTATTGGACCTTCGGTTCCTTCAGCAAAATGCACTATTAAACACACTTCATCCAAGTTCACCTTTATTGCTACCATCCTGGTTGTTCTTAAACCTTTTGCTAGTCTTCAGCTTAGCATAACAGAACAGCACAAGAAAGTCATTCTTGTCCACCAGCGGCTCAATGAAGACAGCAACACCAAGCTGTTGTGCTGTACCACAGGCGAGCCTGTACTTTACACTCATATAATTGATCTAGTTTCAAAGGTGTTATGTAACAGGGGGTCAGTTTAGACAGGCACGCCAGTAAGTAAATTTATAGAACATATAGTAGGTACAAATTGTTAGGATGCCATGCTGTACAGCACAAGGGTCTTAGCCTCCCAGTTGAGTGTCTGTATAATGTTTTGCATGTTTTCCTTACTATCTGGTTGAGTTGTTCACATAGCTAAGTAAAATACTTTTGGTGAGTGAACTGGTGTGGGAGTCAGTTTTCTCGTCCATGACTTTACTGTATTTTGAGGAACATGACTTACAACATGATCATGGCCATTTCCAAGCATTGCAGCAGGAACATACCAACACAATCCTGAGTCATGCACAGAATTGGAATCCAAGCAGCTGAAATTTAGGATGGGGCAGCTACTGACTAATTGGGGCACCAGACCTAATAGAACTCTATTAGTAAGGTATACAAATCACTGTTTAATGCTAATTCACATTTTGTTTCCCAAGGTAAATCCCTTTAATGCAAAATTCCAAATTCTGCAGGGGGTGACAGCTAACAGAGTCGAAAGATTAAAGAGAATTGGATATCTGTGCTCCGTTCTGTGGCTTCATGGGAAGGTAATTTAGAATTAAAAGTTGCAAAACTTAAAATTACTGCTTCACTTATGTTAATATCAACCCTATTTAACTCCTATTAGCTCCATATGTACAGATTTCAGATATTCCCTTTAAAATGTCTTGTTGACTTGAAAGGAATCAGACCTAAGCTGTGCGCTCTCATCCCGGCATGTACAGATGTTCTGTGCTGATTCCTCCCTCCTTCTTTTGGACTGTAGATAAAACAGGTACATATCCAGCTTGAATCTCGTCTCTACGCACAGCCTGAACACACAGATGTTTGCAAAAGCCTCTTGGCCGATATAATTGGTGTTTTCTCCTACTGTAAATCCACTATGTCCCACCAATTACCCCTTTCCAACAAACAGCCCACTGACAGTAGAAAGCAGCCGGCTTAAGACTGACACATTTTGAGTTTTCCATATGCTCCAGAGATTTTAACCTTCTGTGGAGAAACTGTAGCAAATAAAGCAATAAAAGCATTCAGAAATGCAATTTTATGAAAGAAGAATAAAAATCAAATTCATTTTGGCGAAACGTACATAAGTTGTTTTTTTTTTCCATGTATATAGACTGACTTAGGAAACCCAATTTGTAAATATCCTCTTTTTGAGAATTCTTAAGAACTAGAAGACATTTCCCAAATCCGGACCAGCATTTCTGAGCCAGAAATAACAATGTTTATATCAGTGGAACACCAAATACGCATGTGTGTTACATGATTTTAATGAAAATATTGTAATTCCTCGTTTTCTCTGCGGAGGCACTGCAGGAAAACCAAATAGTTGCTTCTATGTTCAGCCACAGATTACAGCTCATTATTGTGTTTCATCGGCACCTTCTAATAGAAAAGATTTTCAATCCATCAAGTTTAAGACTTGAAAGCACTCCTTGTCCCCACATTTCCAGGGATGTCCTACAACTGAGACCCCAAGTGATCATCTGAAATATGTGGGAAAATATAGTAAGTAAGGTCCTACTATCCTGCACTGCCTCCAAAGGGCAAATTAGGTATTACCCAATTGGGTCCTCCAGAGCAAAAGATGCCTCTTGGAGCTTCACTTTGCTCAATGTACATATTTTTATACAAAGCCCTGTTTTTATTAAATGTAATCTGTTGGAAAAATGAACAGCTATTGTATATTTATGTAGCACCGCCATAGGGCAAACTACACATTACACAATTGGGGCCCGTAAGAAAGGTATAACACTTGGAGGCACTCTTTGTGCACATTTTTATTACAGATTCCAGAGTCTCTTGATATCGAGTCACCCAAGCTGACAGCTTTAATCTGTAGGAAAACCAAGTGGTAGCGTCTCCACGGCGTAAATTAGGAATTACTCAGTTGGTTCCTCCAGATTGAGAGATGTTTTTGGGATGTACTTTATAGTCAATGTGCACAAATGCCAAGGTGTCCTCAAATTCTGACTCAGATTGATAAACTGTAATCTGTTGGACAACTTGGCAGTGGAGATGAGATAACCTGAAAAGTAAAGTTTGGAGTTCGTACTGAACATGAACTTTACTAAAAAATCAGTGTTCGAATTCGGAGTTTGGGTGCTTTACGTATGCTGACCACTTGCATTAGCATTGCTGTGCTCAGGTGCGCTCGGTGCTTAGCCCAGTGCGAGCCGCTTGAAGTAATTGAACGGTTCACACTGGGGGTAACAACAATGTTATCTGATGTAGTGTGCAACACCGCCCCCCCCCAAAAAAAAAGGAAAAACCCCACAAACCTGGCCCGTAAGTGATCTGTTTATGGCTGGCTGTATGTGGGACGAGACACAAATTGCCCAATTAGTGACTTCCCTTGGGATTCAGGTCAAGTCCAGGTCCTAATCTGAACTTTATCTAAAGTCCGGCTGAACCTGCCAAACCGAACTCCCACGGGTCCGTTCATCTTTACTTAGCAGCTACGTTGGTGTAGTGCCACCACAGGGAAAATTAGGCATTACACAGTAGAATGCTCCAAAAGGGATGCCAATTTGGGGCACTCTTTTTTCAATGTTCACACTTAACCCCTTAACGACAGCGGGCTGTAATATTATGTCCCTGCAGTCATAGTGTTAAGGCCTCGTCACACACAGAGATAAATCTTTGGCAGATCTGTGGTTGCAGTGAAATCATGGACATATTGCTCCATTTGTACACAGCCACAAACCTGGCACTGATTGTCCACAATTTCACTGCAACCAGATTTATCTCTGTGTGTGACAGGGCCTTTAATCCCCATCGGCTGCTGCAGGCTGCCGGCGGGGATCTGCGCACATTCCAGCTGATTTGCACAGCTGACATGTGTGTCTTGCAGGCACGAGTGTAATGGCTATCCACCCGTACCTGTTAACCCCTTAAATGGCACTGTCAAAATGTGACAGTGCCATTTTAATGGCGATTGCGGTAATCGCATACTCACTGGCCTCCACCAGAAGTTACGTGACGTGATCATGTATATCCGTTGGTTGTCATACTAGCACAGGGTTATGTGATGACTCCTAGTCCTCTAACAAGCAGCCGAGTACTGCAGGTTACAAGAGATGATAATTTCTCCCGATCTGAGTGGCGCTGCTTTAATCAGGAGAAAAGAATGAGCGATCAGACTGCTAGTCCTTATAGCCCCCTAGGGGGACTAGTAAAATAAAGCAAGTTTTAAAAAAAAAAAAGCCTAAAAGTTAAAATCACCTCTTTTGCCCTATTGAAAATTAAAGGGGTAAAAAAATAAAAAATATACACACATTTAGTATTGCCATGTTCAGAAATGCCCGATCTATCAAAATATAAAATCTATTAATCTGATCGGTACACGGTGTAGCGGCAAAAAAATTCAAATGCCAAAATTACATTTTTTGATCTCCGCAAATTTTGCGCAAAATGCAATAATAGGCGATCAAAATGTAGCATCTGCACAAAAATGGTGCCATTAAAAATGTCAGCTCGAGATGCAAAAAATAAGCCATCAGTGAGCCATAGATCCCAAAAAATGAGAACGCTACGGGTCACGGAAAATGGCGCAAAATGTGTGCCACCTTTTTTGGGCAAACTTCTGATTTCTTTTTAACCCCTTAGATAAACGTAAACCTATACATGTTTGGTGTCTACGAATTCATACCAACTTGAGGCATCCCACCGACACATCAGTTTTACCATATGGTGAACACAGTGAATAAAATATCTCAAAAACTATCGTGAATCGCACTTTTTTTGAAATTTTTCCGCATTTGGCATTTTTGTGCCGCTTTCCAGTACATTATGTGGTAAAACTTATAGTTTAATTTAAAAGGACAACTCGTTTCACAAAAAAAAGCCCTCATATGGCAAGATTGACTGAAAAATAAAAAAAGTTATGGCTCTCGGAAGAAGAGAGCGAAAAAACCCAACGGAAAATGGAAAATCAGCAGGGGGTGAAGGGGCTAAATTGCATAATTAGTAGACGAAAGCCCTGGATCTGGACATTGAGGAGCCCCGTTCCAGGCTCAAAATTTCCTTTTCTCCTGCCCAGAAGGGTTAATGTCTTCCTCTCCTCAGACACACCTATAACAATGCGTCTGCGGCTCCGCTGTGATCTCGTGATTCTATAAAGTTCATACTCAATGACATGTTAATTAAAAATAGTAATAAGCCGGCGAGAGGATAAAAAAAAAAAACAAGGGGCGTTCAATGCTCCTCTAATTAATAGGATTACTCTTCGAGGAGACTACGCCTGACGACCGCCGTCCTCGTAAAAAAAGAACCCAGAACCATTGTGTTGCCTAGCAGCCAAAAAATGTCCTTTTCCAAAAAAACGGCTAAAAAAAAAAGTAATGAGGTGACTTGCGCCGAAGACCATTTTTTTTTTCAGTCTTTTTTTTTTTTTCTCCCCAAAGTCATTTCGAGGAGGCTGAGACGGTTAATCCTAAAATTAATGTTTACTCAGAGGGACAAAGGCATAACTGAGCTAATAGGATTCCCATCTGTTACTGGGCGGTGTTATTATAGCCGGAGTATAAAGGGCCCGGTTTATGTTTTTCTTTGTGCTATGCTTGTGGAGTGCATGTATTACTGTCAAAAGACCGGTGCGGATGCATCTGTACAATGCCCTGGGTGACCACATTCTCCGAGCACAGCGGCCAGAGAAGCTGGCACAGGAAAATAATTATTTTAGTTGAGATTTTTTTTTTTTTAACTTCAAATAAAATAAAATCCGGAGACTTTTTAAGCCGTAAAGCCGTGTGCGCCCGTAGTATCAAACATAGAGGTTTAATTTAACGTGTAAGTCTTCTAAAATCTACAATGACATTTACACTCTACTCACACCCAGAGCTGCATTCATAATTCTGCAGTTTAAAGCATCATTTATTTATAGGAGCTTTACGAAAAATAAAAAAAAGCCTGATTATTAAAAAATAACATCCAATATGTTATTGGGTGTACAGTTCACTGCATTGTCTACATTTCTGCTCGCAGTAGAAAGTAATAACTTTATGGTTTGCATCTACACGTACTCATTCTTATAGGCGTAAATAATGACTGTTTCCATGTTTGCCCTTGGTATTGAGGAAGCCTATCTGTTGGGAACCCAACTGATTCCGATAGTTGTCTCTGAAATGCCACATTGAAAAGAAGACAAAACAATCACTGATCTTGGGGAGACCAGCCAGAGAAAACACTGCCGGCAGCCAGCGAGGGCGCTCAACACAGTGAAATCCTAGGTGCATTGTCCCCTGGGAAGTATGCAAATTAAAAAGGTCCGTGGAGCCTCTGTTAGGAGTCTTGACACAGAAAATAGCCAGCTATCCCTCCGGGAAGGACCTAGCCAAGGAGTGGCTCTTTTTAGGAGACCACCACAACCACCATATTAATTGACCCTTTTAGTCAATATCCAGCTCTTGACAAGTTTAAAGATATGACAAGGAAAATACCAAGGCCAGGTATCCATCCACAGACAGCTGTTTCGGGGTATTGCCCTTGGTATTGAGGAAGGCTATCTGTTGGGAACCCAACTGATTCCGATAGTGGGCTCTGAAATGCCTCATCAGAAAGAAGGGAAGCCACACACACCATTACCTGTAAATGGGGATGGTGGAGATATCCAAGAACAGTGCTGGATGGAGGTGCGATGTTTGGACATCATTTCATTCTAATGAACCATTTCAAAGACCTATTTTTATAACTGATGAGACTTCCAACGGATTCTTGGGACTGATAAGACCCCCAGCAGATTTTGGGATTGATGAAACTCCCAACAGATTATTGGGACTCAGGAGACCTCCAGAAGATTCTGGGGATGGATGAGACCCCTAGCAGATTTTTGGGATGGATGAGACCCACAGCAGATTTTTGGGATGGATGAGACCCCCAGCAGATTGTTAGGATTGATGAGATCCCCAGCAAATTCTTGGAATTGATGACAATCCAAGAAGATTCTTGGGGTTGATGAGACCCCCAGTAGATTCTTGTGATGGATGAGACCCCCAGCAGATGCTTGGGACTGATGAGACCCCCAGCAAATTCTTGGAACTGATGACAATCCAAGAAGATTCTTGGGGTTGATGAGACCCCCAGTAGATTATTGGGACTGATGAGACCCCCAGCAGATGCTTGGGACTGATGAGACCCCCACCAGATGCTTGGGACTGATGAGACCCCCACCAGATGCTTGGGATTGATGATACCCCAGTAGATTCTTGGGATTGATGAGACCTCCAGTAGATTCTTTGATTGAAGAGACCCCCCAGAAGATTCTTAGGACTGATGAAACCCCCTGCAGATTCTTGGGACTGAGGCGTCCCCCAGTGTATTCTTGGGACAGAGGAGTCCCCCAGCAAATTCTTGGGGTTGATGAGACTCCCTGTAGATTCTTTGGATTAATGAGACCCCCAGTAGATTCTTGGGATTGATGAGACTCCCTGTAGATTCTTTGGATTAATGAGACCCCCAGTAGATTCTTGGGATTGATGAGACTCCCAGTAGATTCTTGGGATTGATGAGACCCCCAGTAGATTCTTGGGATTGATGAGACCCCCAGTAGATTCTTGGGATTGATGAGACCCCCAGTAGATTCTTTGGATTGATGAGACCCCAGTAGATTCTTGGGATTGATGAGACTCCCAGTAGATTCTTTGGCTTGATGAGACCCCCAGCAAATTCTTGAGATTGATGAGAACCCCAGCAGATTCTTTGGACTGAGGAGTGCCCCTGTGGATTTATGGGACTGGTGATGAACCCTTCAGATTCATGAAATTGATGAGACCCCCAGCGGTCTGACCTTCAGGTCTTAGCAAGTTATCACCTACCCTGTTGATAGGTTACAAGTTGGGACAACCTCGTTAAGTTTAAGATTGAAATAAAAGTCCAGCTCACCGCTCCTGCAATCTTCTGCAGGTGCACAGTAACATGAGCATGTGGGTAATGAACAAATAAAAAGGATAGCCAGCACTCCGAGAATGTAGTTGAAAAACCCTGATTAAGACCTTATGGTTGACATGCATGGTGTTTTGTTGAACAGACACTGCCTTTGTTATGTTCTCATGTATGTTCCTGAAATAAAAAATATGTTTGTAAAATCCATTCTCGGAGAACTAGATATCCTCTTATGGTTCGCAAAGGAAGTGAGAGGGGAGCGGCCGCTAATTGACTGCAGGACTCGCGGGATGATGTTATGGCCCGGAGAACAGGCATCGACCTTGTTGGAACAGAAACAGTACCGGCGGTGAGTATATCTGCTATTATTTTACATATGGGAACTTTGGTGATTGACAAGGTGCTGTCCAAGTAGTGAACAACCCCATGAGACCTTCCACCATTTAGATAGCCCATAAGCCTAAGCCTTTGAGCCAGAAGGCATCAGGAATAAATGACCTGCCATAACCGAAGCTTAGGGGGACCGGTTTGTGTTCTGTCAAGGAAGCTGCCCAACCATCTCCAAGATAGCCCTTATGGACATGTCAAAATTTCACCTCTTGGTTGCAAAAGAGGTACAGATATTATTTTTTCGTAGGTTGAAATGACAGTTTAAAATATACGCACGGCTGACAACTTTTGCAAATATATTATTCTATAAACCTGTAATATGGTCTAAGAGATGCACTGGAATATCTTGTGCATAAAGATGAGGATTAACGTCACCTATTACAAGTAAGAGACATTTTTCATTTCCCACTGACTGCTTCAGGAAAGTTTTAAACCTTGAATATTCACACTTGTTAATTTGCAGCAGATGAGAGATACCGATGACCTTTTCCAACCTGCCATGAATTAGCAATCTTGCAAGTTGTATCTCATTAATAGACATTGATTGGTGGCAGCGTCTCGGAATGCAACAGGGGCAACTTGGTCCTATCTCCTGCATCTCCAGGTGCGTCAGGGGGGGCAAGACAAAGGGAAGAAGCGGATCAATATAGTATCCTTGGAAACCTATCGCCACCTCCTTAAAGGTTAATTAAGAACTGGCGAAGTAGAGGAGACTGAAGAAAAGGGTGATAGACATTTGTGCCTCTCCAGATCATTAAGTACTAATTAGGTCTAGAATCCTATTGAGCTCCGGAGTTTGGCCTTGTTACGGCTGCAATGTGAAATGCTGAACATTTCCTCCCTAAGGTGCACCAGGCTGGCTAAATTGAAAGTCTTGCTCTTCTAGTGCAAATGTTTAGATAGTGAGGCAGACAATCTGTTGCACATTTATAATGCACATTCCTATTTCTCTTCAACACCTTACACAGTGGATGTCGAAGACAATGAGACATGGAAAAAGTGGGCTCGGAAGAGTAACGATCCAATTGTCTATGTTAGTTTATTATTTATTACATGTATACTATTGTATATATGTGTCAAAATGAAATGGAGCTGGAAAAATCCGCTGGATAGGTGATTTGGGGCAGGGTCCACTTCCTGAGAACCTCACCCATTGCAGAGGTGGAACCACGTCCTTCATAAAATTGCTATTGGACATTCTTAGTATAAGACAGCTTATGTGTAAATTAATATGATGTCAGTGGTGGGAGGGAGAGAGGGAGAAAGGGAAAGAGGGAGAGTGAGAGACAAAGAGAAAGGGAGAATGGGAAAGTGGTAGAGAGGGAGAGTGGTAGAGAGGAAGAGTGGGAGAGAGGGAAGGAGGGAGAGAAAAAGTTTGAGAGAGGGAAGAGCGGGAGAGAGGGAGAGAGGGAGAGAAGGTGAGTTAGAGAGATGGAGAGAGGGGCAGTGGGAGAGGGGGAGAGTGGGAAAGAAGGAGAGTGGGAGAGAGGGAGAGAGGGAGAGAGAGGAAGAGTGGGAGAGAGGAAGAGTGGGAGAGAGGAAGAGAGGGAGAGTGGGAGAGAGGGAAAGAATGAAAGAGGGAGAGAGGAAAAGAGGAAAAGTGGAAGAGTGGGAGAGAGGTAGGGTGGGAGAGAGGGAAATAAGAGAGGTTAGAGTGGGGGAGAAGGAAAGAGGGAGAGTGGGAGAGTGGAAGAGTTAGAGAGAGGGAGAGTGGGAGAGAGGGAGAGTGGGAAAGAATGAAAGAGGGAGAGAGGAAAAGAGGGAAAGTGGAAGAGTGGGGGAGAGGTAGGGTGGGAGAGAAGGAAATAAGAGAGGTTAGAGTGGGGGAGAAGGAAAGAGGGAGAGTGGGAGAGTGGAAGAGTTAGAGAGAGGGAGAGAGGGAGAGTGGGAAAGAATGAAAGAGGGAGAGAGGGAAAGAGGGAGAGTGGAAGAGTGGGGGAGAGGTAGGGTGGGAGAGAGGGAAATAGGAGAGGTTAGAGTGGGGGAGAGGGAAATAGGGAGAGTGGGAGAGAGACAGAGAGAGAGAGAGAGAGAGAAAGACTTAGTTACTATCCCACCCAACGCCGAGTATGACAGCTAGTATTGAATATATTTACCAGAGGTTGAAACTTAGGGTCCAAATACACAATAGATGGCTGATTGACGAATGATGATTTGGCCGATCATTGGGCCGGCAGCTATCTCTCTTTACTCCTAGATGCACAGAAGTGCTCACTCCAACAAGTGTTCCTGTATTCTCTAGGAAAGAGCCACTGCCAGACTTCTCTGGCAGAGGCTTGTGTTCCCAAGAACAGAAGAATCCGCAGTTAGAAATTATGCCGGATCCTTAGCTTTCTTAATATCATCTGTTGGGATGGCATTGAGTCTGCCCATATCGACGGGTTTATACAAACTTGTTCTACTGTGTAGGGGGGTCTTTAATTTACACTCCTTACTAGTGATGAATAATAATGTCCCGTTCCTAAGTAGATAAAATCAGTGTATATCGAGGAAACAATAGGGGCAATAAGGACTCTGCTGTGCTAAATCAATATTTTTTTGTTCCGTCATTGCCTTGATAGTAGAGCATGCTCCAATAATAATGGAACAAGTGTCCATCCAAATGAAATCTGCTAGAACATTTTTTCGGACGCGCAGAACAATTTTTCCTCGGAAGATGATCGTTATTGTTTTACTTGTACCCCGCGCTGAGTTATTTTGTATCCAAGAAAAATCATTGTCCTAGGGGATGAAGGACGGTATATCTCAGTATATCAATATAAAGTAAGATAGGAGACGATACTGAGCCCTTGGGTGTGTTGGGATGATAAATCCTTCAAAACATGGAGGGCAATGGCAGAGTCAGAGGCTGATCATCGTTCATCTGACAGAAGTTGCCTTAAACCCCCCGCTCCTTTTGTTGTCCTCTTATACTGTCTCTATTTATTAAGAGCACCACATTTAAAGAATGCGTCTGTGTGTTGCCTCCAGACACCATCTTAAGTTTCAGCTTTCACAAAGAACAAATGAAATAAAAAAGAACAACAAAGAAACTTGATGGTCTGCAACTTCAAACTTCACCAGTTGATGTTCTTCAGGCATAAACTTGGAACATAATTGATAAGGGTCAGGAAAGGCCTCTGTTACACCCGGCTGCCGGAGACTAAAATAAAACACTCCCCTCAAGTTTCTGTTCTGCACAAAAGACGTTTATTTGATACTACAAAGAAAAAAAGCCAAAGAGTAAATTGAAATGGTGTAGAAAAGCTTGGAGCCGGGTATTGCTGATATTAGCTATATAAAATATAAATGTGTGACCCGTGTGCAGCTAATAGCAGAGCTACAGGATTGTCAGAGCTCAGATCATATGAAATATGTGTAAAAATATAAATTATATATACACATTATATATATATATATATATATATATATATATATATACTGCCACTGCATACAGTAATGGATCTACAATAATACCAATCCATGGAAAAGGAGAAAACCTCTATAATACTGCCCCCTATGTACAAGAATATAACTATAATACTGCCCCTATGTACAAGAATAAAACTACTATAATACTGCCCCCTATGTACAAGAATATAACTACTATAATACTGCCTCCTATATACAATAATATAACTACTATAATATTGCCCCCTGTGTACAAGAATATGACTACTATAATAATGCCCCTATGTACAAGAATATAACTACTATAATACTGCCCCCTATGTACAAGAATATAACTACTATAATAATGCCCCTATGTACAAGAATATAACTACTATAATACTGCCCCCTATGTACAAGAATATAACTACTATAATACTGCCCCCATGTACAAGAATATAACTACTATAATACTGCTCCTATGTACAAGAATATGACTACTATAATACTGCCCCTATGTACAAGAATATAATTACTATAATACTGCCCCCTATGTACAAGAATATAACTACTATAATACTGCCCCCTATGTACAAGAATATATGTACTATAATACTGCCCCCTTTGTAAAAGAATATAACTACTATAATACTGCTCCTATGTACAAGAATATAACTACTATAATACTGCCCCTATGTACAAGAATATGACTACTATAATACTGCCCCTATGTACAAGAATATAATTACTATAATACTGCCCCTATGTACAAGAATATAACTACTATAATACTGCCTCTATGTACAAGCATATAACTACTATAATACTGCTCCTTATGTACCAAGAATATAACTACTATAATACTGCCCCCTATGTACAAGAATATAACTACTATAATACTGCCCCCTATGTACAAGAATATAACTACTATAATACTGCCCCCTATATACAAGAATATAACTAATATAATACTGCCTCTATGTACAAGAATATAACTACTATAATACTGCCCCCTATGTACAAGAATATAACTACTATAATACTGCCCCCTATGTACAAGAATATAACTACTATAATACTGCCCCCTATGTACAAGAATATAACTACTATAATTCTGCCCCTATGTACAAGAATATAACTATTATAATAATGCCCCCTATATACAAGAATATAACTACTATAATACTGCCCCCTATGTACAAGAATATAACTACTATAATACTGCCCCCTATGTACAAGAATATAACTACTATAATACTGCCCCCTATGTACAAGAATATAACTACTATAATACTGCTCCTATATACAAGAATATAACTACTATAATACTGCCCGTATGTACAAGAATATAACTATTATAATACTGCCCCCTATGTACAAGAATATAACTACTATAATACTGCCCCCTATGTACAAGAATATAACTATTATAATACCACCCCCTATGTAAAAGAATATAACTAGTATAATACTGCTCCTATGTATAAGAATATAACTACTATAATACTGCCCCTATGTACAAGAATATAACTATTATAATACCACCCCCTATGTAAAAGAATATAACTACTATAATACTGCTCCTATGTACAAGAATATAACTACTATAATACTGCCCCCTATGTACAAGAATATAACTACTATAATACTGCCCCCTATGTACAAGAATATAACTATTATAATACCACCCCCTATGTAAAAGAATATAACTACTATAATACTGCCCCTATGTACAAGAATATAACTACTATAATACTGCCCCCTATGTACAAGAATATAACTACTATAATATTGCCCCTATGTACAAGAATACAACTATTATAATACCACCCCCTATGTAAAAGAATATACCTACTATAATACTGCTCCTATGTACAAGAATATAACTACTATAATACTGCCCTTACGTAAAACAAGATATCTACTATAATATGAACATAAACCCAATGTTTTTTTAATTGCCTAAAAGCTAATATTTCTTGATATACCACGTGATTAAATACATCACACATAAGACAATATAGCACAATTCCGTGCTGTAGCTCACACCTGTGGAATAGAACTTGTTGTATATAAATTAATAAGTAAATTCAGTCAATCTGTCAATCTTCCTGCTGTGATAAAGGGAGTTGGCAGGGAAAATTCATTCCACGCACCCAACAATGAAGCTACTATGCGCTCTCCAAGCAATCTGGGACGATTGACTTTCCATTAATTCATAGCATATTATTACAAATGTGCTCTAATGAGTATTACAAAACACGACTGGAATGAGTTCCTAGGCTGAGCAATTAAAGTATACTTGGCCTCTGACCTTAAAAGTTTTAATTAACTTAAGGAGAACTCAGGCATAAATGCCTCTGGGTTCATGCCAAGCAAGCGAAATCCAGGGAGAAGATTATAATGCAGCAGATATGCGTCTGCATCAGCTCTTCTAATGGAAGTGATAACGTACAGGAACCATAGAGTAATCACATTTATGGAGGACGGACATTTACACAATTACCGCAGTGATCTCAAGGCAAGCTTCGCGCTCGGGCCAGGCCTGTTGTATAAGGATTTTATGATTCTTGAGGTCCCAAGCAGGAGAACATTAGAAGTTGTAGATGTTTCACAATGATCAGATCCTACTTTATAAAAGTTTTCTTGGCTCAATCAATATTGTAGGATCCAAAATTGTTTTCTGGCTGGTGCCTAATGCCTGCTTTACACGAGATGACCGATTGTGCGATTGCACGAGTGATCGTACCCGCCCCCGTCGTTTGTGCGTCACAGGCAAATCGCTGCCCGTGTTGCACAAAGTCGTGAACCCCCCGTCACACATACTTACCTGCTGAGCGACCTCGCTGTGGGCAGCGAACATCCTCTTCCTGAAGGGGGAGGGACGTTCGGCATCACAGCGACGTCAAACAGTCACCGGACAATAGAAGCGGAGGGGCGGAGATGAGCGGGATGTAAACATCCCGCCCACCTCCTTCATTCCGCATAGCCGCCGGGAGCCGTGGGACGCAGGTAAGCTGTGTTCATCGTTCCCGGGGTGTCACACGGAGCAATGTGTGCTACCCTGGGTACGATGAACAAACGGCACCATTTTAATTAAACAATTTTTTAAAACTGAGCGACGAGAACACGACTCATGATTTGTGAGTGATACTGCGTCGCTCAGAGGTGTCACACGAGACGACGTCGTGAATGATGCCAGATGTGCATCACGAACACTGTGACCCCGACGATGCATTGCACGATAGCTCGTCTCGTGTAAAGCACCTTTAAAGGCCCCGTGACACAGAGAGATAAATCTTTGGCAGATCTGTGGTTGCAGTGAAATCATGGACATATTGTTCCATTTGTACACAGCCACAAACCTGGCACTGATTGTCCACAATTTCACTGCAACCACAGATCTGCCGCAGATTTATCTCTGTGTGTGACAGGGCCTTTAGACTATGAAATAAAGTTACTACTCCTTTACAAGGGTGGTGTCTCGGTTGACAGACAGTCCTGTGGTATCCGGCTGTACAAGGTCACAGCATTTGACTACACAAACATCTCCCTGACATTCTATTCTTCCTGCTGTGGAGTGAATGGTATCCTATGTATCTTTTCTGGGGGTTAATCCCTTTCCTTCTAGGACCCTCTGGATATCCCCACCTTTCAGCTGTTAATCATCATCACTTCCCCTTGTGTCCTTAAATACCCACATTTCCCCTTGGTGATTGCTGGTGATAGAGTTAAATTCCTATATATGAGTTCCTGTAGTCAGCTTGAATTCATCTAGACAAAGAATGTTGTGTGTTGCTGTTCCTCTCCCTGAGTCTTCTTAGACATAAGTTGTTTGCTCATTTCCCCCTCACTGTACTGCCTGTGTCTTCTTTAGAGCTTAGTAAGGTTGACTATGAGCTCACCCCATCCGTTCCTTACCTAGGACCCAGTTCATGATTAGCCAGGGGCCAGTGTCCTGCTCGGCGCATTGGCGCGTAACCTATCTAGGGTGGTCAGGGGAGCCAGGGGCCATTAGATGATTAAATCAGAGGTCACCATCTCCCCCTTCCCTAGACACAGGGTTTACCTCTTCCCTTTCCTCCCTTTTCACCGTTCGCTTGTTATTTTCCCATACCTAGCGTGACAGATGGAGTTTGGTTTTGTGGCATCAGCACTTTTGTAGGACCAGATCTGAGGGACGTAGTAGGAACTTTAGGAGCCATTCTTGATAGAACTGTATTATGGCTAAGATATATTTAATATTTTGGATTTAATTGTTTTGATGGCCACCTATGATTACAGGGTGAAATTTACGAGTGTAAGCCCTATGTATATGTCCATCTTCTCATATTTGCCTGAACCTTGTGATTTTTTCTTCCCCAGCTAATATTCCTTGTCAGGTTGCAAGGCTCATTAAATGGTTGCTCGAATACTTTAATCATGATGACCTATCCTAAAGACAGGTGATCAGTACCTCAGCACATCAGACTCTCCACTACCGTAGAAAGCTTCAAGAGGAACCTCAAGACCCACCTCTTCCAACAAGCCTACAACCTACAATAGCCCTCAGTCCAGTAGACCACTGCGCAACCAGCTCTGTCCTCTCCTATCGTACCATCACCCATTCCCTGTAGACTGTGAGCCCTCGCAGGCAGGGTCCTCTCTCCTCCTGTACCAGTCTGTTATGTACTGTTAATGATTGTTGTACGTATACCCTTTCACTTGTAAAGCGCCATGGAATAAATGGCGCTATAATAATAAGTAATAATAATAATAATAATCAGTATCACATGAGCGGGGGTTCGACTTCCAGTGCTCCCATCGGTCTCATGAACTGAACAGCTGTCAACTGTGTAGTGGCCGCTGCCGGATAGAATGCATGGGAGTCGATCTTCAGGATCCGGGCGAGACCACTACATAGTTGACCAAAGTATGCTGTGCTAACCAGTTGGGGGACTGAGAGATAAACCCTCCAGTCGATCTGATATTTATAACCTACCCATAGGATAGGCCATCAATGTAAAAGCAGTGGAGGAACCCTTTAAGGGCAGTCACTTACCAAATAGCACCTTCAACTGAGTGGGAATAGTGAGATATGTTTCTTTCCTTTCAGTAGTAAACTCATTTACATTTTTTTCCCATAGTACATTCCCATTAAGACTTTGGGTAAGGAGAGATGGTCTTCCCTCAAAGCTACATCAAAGGCAACTCATTCATCTGCCAAAATCCATGCTCTTCACCGATAAGGGGCAAGTACACATGGCTACACAGCTTCTCCCATGGCGGAGTTCATTTATATTATTTCCTTATAGGATTGTCAATCGGTAAAGATGATGTGAATCGATTCACAGGACATGGTTTAGAGGGTACATCGGTAAGCTATGACCCCATGACGGGAGCCCAGATAACCACCTCATAACTGAAGCCATCACCACCTTTTCTTTGGATTAGCCGGCATGGTGTCATGTCATAGTTGTCTCCTTAACACAATCAAAACAAAAGCCTTGGATGCTGACAGGTATGAGACGGTTTTCTGGGGTCCTCTCGAGTGGCCCCTTGATTGGGTTCTCCAACTTGTTTCACACCATTTCTACCAATAAGTCTTCATACTCTACTGGTCTCCTTAAGGGAACCTGTCACCAGATTTGTTGACTATAAGCTGTGGCCACTACCAGTGGGCTCTTATATACAGTGTTCTAGAATCCTGTATATAAGAGGAAAGGTCGCTCTGTACAATGTAAAAAAGACTTTCATAATACTCACCAAGGGGGGCAGTCCGGTCCAATGGGTGTCGCTGCTCTATGGTCCTGTGCTTCCTCAATGCTGCAATCTCCATCCTCCTTCTATCCAGCCCTATGTGGATAATGCATCTACGTCATCCACACAAGCCAACATTGCGGTCCTGCTCAGGTGCACTTTGATCTGTCCTGCTGAGGATAGCTCAAAGTACTGTAATGAGCAGGCATGAGGAGAGGTTAAAGAACGCCCGCACATGCACACCACAATACTTTGATCTGTCCTGAGCAGGGCAGGTTAAAGTGCGCCTGTGCAGCACCTCAATGCCGGCTAGCGTGCATAACGTACAAAGCATCATACATGGTCCCCAGAAGATGGAAGATGGTGATCGCTGCAGAGAGGAGGCGCCAGACCAGAGAGAGGAGGTGCGAGACTGGAATGCAGTGACACACATTGGACCGGATTGCCCCTTGGGTGAGTATTATAAAAGAGTCTTATATGTTTTACACAGCGGCCTGGGCTCTTATATACAGTATTCTGGAATGCTGTATATAAGGGCTCACTGGTGGTGGCCGCAGCTTATAGTCGCCAAATCTGGTGATAAGTTCCCTTTAAGGAGAGCTCGTGTCAAAGGAAATTCTTTATGCATTGGCTAGTACCCCAAAATAGCTAGGACTATCTTGTTAAAAAATAGATGAGAACAGTTGTTAAAGGGCAAAATAATCATTTTGGCAAAGGGCAGTTTATGGGAAGGGGAGACAGCTAGGGCCCCATTCTCACTGATCAGTTACTTCCCTCCGCTCTTTTTTGCCTCATTTATACAACACTCTGGAACTCTCTCTACCAAAAAGCTTCCACGGAGAACCGACTAAATCAGTTTTGCTCTAGAAATCCCACTTTACAGCTCCCAAGAAAAGCCACACAGGGAGAAATCCTGGGCTTCCAATTATAGAAATTAATGAATAAGCAAGAGTATGTTTATGTGATTTTTCTTAAATGCCATCAGAGTACATTGACCTCATAAACCTCCCGGTAACGCTTTGCCGCTTTATGAGTCATCCCGCACCTGTTATGTGTGACATCCTAGAGACGGTATATTTATGACCGTCTCCATGATTATCTCTCGGCGCCGCACCGTTCAGTCGTTATAATTTTAACACGTCAAAGCACCCAACCTTTACTCCTCAGCAATGTCACATTCAAACCTAACCATAAAATCCGGCAAACATTTATTAATCTCTGAAATAAGGGCAAGCAAAAAGGAAATGGAAAAAAAAAATGAAAGAAAAGAACAAAAATCTTTACAATTTATTTAGGAAGTGTACCTGGAAATGAAGCGTGAAGTTTGTTGTTACGTTTTTACTTTTGTGCATAAGCTGCCCCTAGTGGTGACAAGCAAGAACTACATGGATTGTTGAATATGGCAGTAACGTGAATTCTCGTTCATTGATAACATTACTGATGAATAATATATATATACTGTATATATATACTGTGTATATATATTCAGCACATCAGACTCTCCCCTACCGTGGAAAGCTTCAAGAGGAACCTCAAGACCCACCTCTTCCAACAAGCCTACAACCTACAATAGCCCTCAGCCCAGTAGACCACTGCGCAACCAGCTCTGTCCTCACCTATTGTACCATCACCCATTCCCTGTAGACTGTGAGCCCTCGCGGGCAGGGTCCTCTCTCCTCCTATACCAGTCTGTCTTGTACTGTTAATGATTTGTTGTACGTATACCCTCTTTCACTTGTAAAGCGCCATGGAATAAATGGCGCTATAATAATAAATAATAATAATAATAATAATAATAATAATAATATATATATACATATATATATATATATATATATATATATATAAAACATGTGTATATGTGTATATATGTTACCCATTAGTGTTGTTATACACACACACACACAACACACACACACATATATATATATATATGTATAAATATATATATATATATATATATATATATATATATATATATATAAATATATTAGGAATTGTTATCTCAATTGATATTATAATATATATATTATATATTATTATATTATATATATATTATATTGATATTATATATATATATATACACAGCATATATATTAGAAATTATGTCAGTTGATTGATAACATAGGAGATATTTATATATATATATATACACACACATAATATATATATACACACACACACACACACAGTATATATTAGGGATTGTTATGTCAGTTGATAATCTAAGACTTACCCAAGAAAAAAAAGAACTGATGATAAGTGAGCACCACCATGCTCGGGTGCTCGGTCCTCGAAACGAGATAGTCGGACAATCTCGAGTGCCGAGTATAATGGAAGTCAATGAGAAGATCTAATAAGACCCAATTATCAGAGCATCCATTAAGAAAGAAAGGAACTAGAGCGTACATTTTTAAAGTCCAACCCTCAGTTCTCCTGACATTATATATTGATTGGGTCCTCAGATCGGGTGGTTTTATGGTTGAATCACTTTTAAGCTTATGCTTATAGCTGGTTATTGAGGTCACTGTACACAACAGGCTAAAGTCGGCCAAATCTGTGAAATATTATTGGAATGGGATGACAGTTTAATGTGTAATGGGGTCTCCAGACTCTCCCCCGACAGATGATGACTGGAGAGAGAGTAATACAATCTGCAGGATTTCCAAGATAAGTCACTGACAGGGAAGTTTGGCGGCGACTCTTTCAGAAACCCAGGAGCGTTCATCTGAGCAGAGCATCCTTGTGCACGGGGAAATCGGAGAAGATAGTTGTTGGCCAACAGCTTTCTTATGTATAGGGGAGCCTTCAAGTATTTGTTTTATATTTAACCATATCATGGTGGCCATTATATGACATGTTGTCTTAAATTTTTACTAGTTGACCCTCTATTATTCAGTTGATCTGAGCTGCTGGGTGGAGACGATCTGCTATGAAGTCTCCCATACACAGCACACATAGCCGTGAATGATTCCTGCTTTCTGCCTCTATGTAACACATGCCAGCCAGAGTTAGGACCCATTATATCCTATTTGTAGATATGCTTAATAGTGTTGCTTTGTCTCCCCCAGTCTCGATAGAGGAACTGGTTGGCTACATCTTGTCATGAGTGTACCCTGCTCTGTGGAGACCTCTGGTGAGTCTGGAACCAGAAGGTCACAACATCTTATTGTTCAGAGGTCTACAACTTGTATTTAAGTGAATCTATTTTGTTTCAGTGCTGTAGGGGTTAAGGACTCATTCCTATTTGGCTGTACTTTGTAGCCTTAATCTCAGGTGCAGATCTCTTCTGACCTCTCCCCTTCACTATAAAAAGTCATGTGACTTACCATCTGATGCTGGTTATAGATTCTCATTGCTATGTTGACCACTTTGGAAGGAGCCTGTCTCTGGAAGAAGCTGAGGAGTTGGGACTATTGCAGCTGTGGTGTTTAGCGGCATTGGTGTAGTTTGAAGTTTTTTCTTTGTTGTGTCTATTCCGCTCTGTCTGTCTCCCTTACATTGTGTTGTATGTGGTCTGACTAGTGTTCTTTCCAGCCTTCTCACTAGCCAGGGTGCATTCAAGGCGAGTGATGGCCTAGGCACTTGACGGCAATGGGGGGAAGGACCCATATAGGGATGTTAGGGAGAGCGTAGGGTCCAGACTCAGGTGAGTTGCAGGAGTTGTCTCCTCTCCCTATTGCCCTTCCTTGTATACCAGTCCCGTTGTTACCCTTGTGTTGCACTTTATGCTTTGATGTGGCACTTTGTATCTGTATATGACACACAACCGCCATGGCTATATGATGTATGCAGACTAGTAAGGATGATATAAGCAATGCAAATTTCAAACCACAGGCTCCTTTAAACAGCGCCCCCCTGTGGTGATTCACACCATAGGTTTAATGAACGTCTACTCTAGACTAACGATTGTCCTCTAAGTCCATTAAAGGATAATATGGAGTTGAAAACCTCAGACCAAAAAACAAACCACTTGTGTTAATGACAGATTATTTCTCAGGCAGCTGACACTTATATTCTATATACATTAATATCATTTTATAAAATTATTTTAATTTGATTTTACTGTTACATTCAATTCTTTTTTGCTAAAAAAGACCCCCAGGATTTGAGAGATCCTCCGATACAATTTTTTCCCTTCTGACGCTCCTCGGCGGGCGCACCCCACCACCAGCACCATTATATCCCTGACTCTATAGATCCTGTACCGTGTGTGGTAACATCTCATTAGCTGTGTCCTCGTTATAATTCACAGGAAGAATATGACGGGTCAAAGACATAAAGGTGCAGTACATCTGGATCAATGTCTGCCTCCTTCATCAGGCTGACCTCTTGTCTCCGCTCGTTACAGCAACAAAAAAAGTTCATTTTGTTCCCTTCTGACAAATTGCCAGGACTTGTAAATTTCATTTTGCCAGTCAGTGGTTTTCAATAAAAAATTCAAAGCAAGATACTGACAAAAGATTCCCATCTGGTATTGTGTGCGAGGAGGCGGCGGGCTGCCAGATACTCCACGTCTTCAGGAGCGGAGAAGCTGCGGGCAACCAGGAGCTTCCAAGCTGTTATAGAACTATAAGGCTCAGCATGCACACACATCCCCAACTACCCAGCCTCACCGCTGTCTGTTTAGCTCTAAAGGATCACCCGTACAGTGCTCCTATTATAGTAGTTATATTCTTGTAAATAGGGGGCAGTATTATAGTAGTTATAGTCTTGTACATAGGGGCAGTATTATAGTAGTTATATTCTTGTACATAGGGGGCAGTATTATAGTAGTTATATTCTTGTACATAGGGGCAGTATAATAGTAGTTATATTCTTGTACATAGGGGCAGTATTATAGTAGTTATATTCTTGTACATAGGGGGCAGTATTATAGTAGTTATATTCTTGCACATAGGGGGCAGTATTATAGTAGTTATATTCTTGTACATAGGGGGCAGTATTATAGTAGTTATATTCTTGTACATAGGGGCAGTATTATAGTAGTTATATTCTTGTACATAGGGGGCAGTATTATAGTAGTTATATTCTTGTACATAGAGGCAGTATTATAGTAGTTATATTCTTGGACATAAGGTGCAGTATTATAGTAGTTATATTCTTGTACATAGAGGCAGTATTATAGTAGTTATATTCTTGTACATAGGGGCAGTATTATAGTAGTTATATTCTTGTACATAGGATCAGTATTATAGTAGTTATATTCTTGTAGATAGGGGGCAGTATTATAGTAGTTATATTCTTGTACATAGGGGGCAGTATTATAGTAGTTATATTCTTGTACATAGGGGCATTATTATAGTAGTTATATTCTTGTACATAGGGGGCAGTATTATAGTAGTTATATTCTTGTACATAGGGGCAGTATTATAGTAGTTATATTCTTGTACATAGGGGGCAGTATTATAGTAGTTATATTCTTGTACATAGAGGCAGTATTATAGTAGTTATATTCTTGGACATAAGGTGCAGTATTATAGTAGTTATATTCTTGTACATAGAGGCAGTATTATAGTAGTTATATTCTTGTACATAGGGGCAGTATTATAGTAGTTATATTCTTGTACATAGGGGCAGTATTATAGTAGTTATATTCTTGTACATAGGGGCAGTATTATAGTAGTTATATTCTTGTACATAGGGGCAGTATTATAGTAGTTATATTCTTGTACATAGGGGACAGTATTATAGTAGTTATATTCTTGTACATAGGGGACAGTATTATAGTAGTTATATTCTTGTACATAGGGGACAGTATTATAGTAGTTATATTCTTGTACATAGGGGCAGTATTATAGTAGTTATATTCTTGTACATAGGGGACAGTATTATAGTAGTTATATTCTTGTACATAGGGGCAGTATTATAGTAGTTATATTCTTGTACATAGGGGCAGTATTATAGTAGTTATATTCTTGTACATAGGGGCAGTATTATAGTAGTTATATTCTTGTACATAGAGGCAGTATTATAGTAGTTATATTCTTGGACATAGGGTTCCGTAATAATGAAATATAATACTAGGAGTTATCCTCATTATCAGGGAGTACCGCCTGTGACCTCCTCCTCTGTATCCTGGAGGATGGATTCCTATATATAGCCGGTGTCTTCCGTGTCCCTGTTCTCGCCTGTGTCTCCCAGGTGATATTGTAAGCTCTTGGTGAACATCCCAATTTTACCATCCTAAAGTATTATGATTGCATTGATTTCCGTCATAAATCATTTGCTGTCCTCTGTCTCACTTGGCGCTGACTGAATTAAGCCGCGCTCCTTTCCTCCGCTGTTGCCAGCGCTCGGGCCTGAGATGATGTTTGGGTAATGATGATGAATCTCAGCCTGAAGTCAGACCATTTCCACATTACAGATAATGTTTTTTACCAAATTAGCCCTGTTATTTGAGCAGCGGAGGGGGCAGCGGCCGGCCTTCCACGCCACGCACACTAGCTCTTCATTACAATGGAGGCCAGCAATGGAAAATTAGCCCTGAACGGACAAGGTGGAAAAATTGAAACAGAGGAGATGACATGGAGGAGCGAGGCAGAGATCATAGAAATGCTACTCACTACCCATGCAGGTGCATAGAAAGAGATGGAGATGTAGCAGAGCTGAGCGTGTCCTGTGGTCCTATGCAGTATAAGTTACCATGTGTTTTGTTCATTGTTTGTTTGTAGAATCAAAAATAAACCTTATATATTCTGCAAAGCCACAGACTAATGAAAATATATTATATGTAATAACAGAATAATAGCAGTAATAATGAGAAAAAAGAGAAGGACGAGAAAGACAAGGAGGAGAAGGAGAAGAAGAAGGATATGGAGGAGATGGAGAGGGAAAAGGAAAAGGAAAAGAAGAATGAAAAAGAGAAGGAGGAGAAGAAGGAGGAGAAGGACAGAAGTAGGAGAAGGAAAAGAAGTAGAAGGAGAAGACGGAGGAGAGGAAGAAGAACAAGAAGAAGAAGATAAGGAGGAGAAGGAGAAGAAGAAGCATATGGAGGAGATGGAGAGGGAAAAGGAAAAGGAAAAGAAGAATGAAAAAGAGAAGGAGGAGAAGAAGGACAGAAGTAGGAGAAGGAAAAGAAGTAGAAGGAGAAGACGGAGGAGAGGAAGAAGAAGAACAAGAAGAAGAAGATAAGGAGGAGAAGGAGGAGTTGCAGAAGAAGAATGAGAAGAAAAAGGGAGTAAGAGGAGAAGAAGTAAAAGGAGAAAAAGGAGGAAAAAGAGGAAAAAGAGAAGAAGAGGGAGAAGGAAAAGGAGAATGAGAAAGAGAACGATGAGAAGAAGAAGAATAAGGTGAAGGAACAGAAAAAGAAGGACAAGAAAAAGAAGAAGGAGGAAGAGGAAAAGGAGAAGGGAGTAGTAGGAGGAGGAGAATGGGGGAGAGGAGAAGGCCAGGGAGGAGGAAGGAGTATCCAAGTTCATCATATGTGATACTCTTGATATTTGGAGTATCTAAGTCCATGATGTGTGATACTCTTGATATTTGGGGTATCTAAGTCCATCATGTGTGATACTTTCATTATCTGGAGTATCTAAGTCCATCATTTATGATACTCTTGATATTTGAAGTATCTAAGTTCATTATGTGTGATACTCTTGATATTTGGAGTATCTAAGTTCATCATCTGTGATGCTCTTGTTATGAAAAATATCTAAGTCCATCATATGTGATACTCTCATTGTCTGGAGTATCTAAGTCCATCATTTATGTTACTCTTGTTATGAAAAGTACTGTATCTAAGTCCATCATCTGTGATACTTTCATTATCTGGAGTATCTAAGTTCATCATGTGTGATACTCTTCTTATGAAAAGTATCTAAGTCCATCATATGTGATACTCTCATTATGTGGAGTATCTAAGTTCATCATGTGTGACCCTGTCTACTTTTTTGTTGCATCTAAGTCCATATTTGTGATACCTCCAACTTATCTTATCTGGAGTATCTAAGTCTACCATATGTGATACTGCCTGCTGAGGCACAATGTATCTGAGCATGTCCTTTGTAGCTCTTGCTTACCTAGCAAGTATATCCACAAACGATGTCCTGTTAAGGCTTGTGTATCTAAGCCCATCATATTTGATACAATCTAATAAATCAGAGTATCTAGGCCTATCGTGTGATACATGCTCTCGAGTTTGTGTATCTAAACCTATGATATTACTTTAGTCTTTGCTAGTGTATGTAAGGAAATCATGTAATACCTCCTGCTGAGTCAGTGTATCTAAACCTGTTGGATACAGAGTATCACGCAGCACCACATTCCCATCATGTACTGGATTTCATTGTCCTATAATCTCTCGGGATGTTCTGCTGTGACGTTTTACCAAAATATCTCCCCTATCTGCTTGGTTTTCTGCGTTCCCTCCTCTGCCTCCTCCGCCTCGCCTCCTCTATGTATTTAGCTGAGCTGTTGCTCAATTTGCTGTGTAATGTAAGGAAAATATTTTCTTTCTCCATTCTACTGTTCCGCCACTAGATGGCAGCGGTGAGCAGCCTAAAGCCAGCATTGTCCTGAGCTGTGCTGTATTGCAGGGCAGGACTGAGCCCAGAGCAGAGCAGGCGCCTGCCCACCGGCCAGGTGTAGAGCAGCAGCGCCCGCGTCCCCTGTCTGTCCCCTTCTGTTACCGGTTTTGCTTGGTTAGTCTGTTATTAAAGCCTGACAGCGGTCAGATAGGGGCCTGGCGCAGCGTTCAGACTGCGGCATTCACAGCTCTGCGCTCAGCTGTTGCTCTGCGGCTACAAGAACTCATTTGGATGACACTTTGCAAAATTAAACTGAAGATTTTGTATTCAGAGAGAGGGGGGTCTATATTTTTATTTATACACTGTACCTCCAGAATTACGCGAGGCTCTTTTCTTTCGATTTTTTTTTTCCTTCTTCCCATCCAAGAGTTAATATTTGTATCAAGACTTCTTTTTGTTTTTTTTTATCATTCCCATTTTGGGATCCATACGACTTTCTGATCTTTTTATTCCATATTTTTTGGGAGAAAAATGACCAAAAAACAGCGATTTTTTATATATATATATATATATATATATATATATATATATATATATTATCTTGGACAGTTATGCTATACTGTTTTAATAATGTTTTATTATTTTTAGTGTTTTTTAATATAATATATTATTATTATTACTAATAATAATAATTATTATTCACTTATATAGCGCTATTAATTCCACAGCGCTTTACATACACTGACAACACTGTCCCCATTGGGGCTCACAATCTAGAGTCCCTATCTGTATGTCTTTGGAGTGTGGGAGGAAAGCGGAGACCCCGGAGGAAACCCACGCAAACACGGGGAGAACATACAAACTCCTTGCAGATGATGTCCTTGGTGGGATTTGAACCCAGGACCCCAGCGCTGCAAGACTGCAGTGCTAACCACTGAGCCACCACAAGACTGCAGTGCTAACCACTGAGCCACCACAAGATTGCAGTGCTAACCACTGAGCCACCACAAGACTGCAGTGCTAACCACTTTACATTTTTTATTAGCCCCCCAAATCTGCGATCACTTGTGCAGCACAGTATTAGTGCCATGTGTTGTAATAGTTCTCACATGATGCCCGGTCAGTAGTGACTCCACATGGGCAAGTCATGCAGGGATTACGTCCCAGTGGGATGAACCCACAGGTTTGACAATAGTAGCAGATGAGAAAAGGGGGGATGTCGATAAGATGCCTTTGAAATGTGTATTCAAGAATCAAGTTAAAATTCCACCTCTCCTACTGTCAGACTCTTTCGAGCCTAATATGCCTGATAACAGAGAGCAATCGATTCAATTGCATTTAGCTGAATTCCATTACACATCAGATAGAATGATGCACATTAGATATCCTGTGACTTTAAGAGTCTACAAGCATATTTTAGGTGTGGCTTGAATGGTATAGGGTGCATTATGGGTGTAACATATGGCAATATTAGTTTATTTACAACAAAATACCTCCACATAATTATCTGACAATATACAACAAATATAAGTCATGCATATTATCTCCTTGAGACAAAATATCTGCATAAATGCACGTTATGTCCTGAAAAAATTCTAAGCTCCGCCCATGAGGAACAGGAACATTGCTTATTTTACTGATTCCAATAATTGCCTTAGTATTAGTCTCTTCCATGCCTAACATAAGCAAGAGCAATATTAATATTTGTGCATGGTGATTCAGCTGCCTAAACACTGTTGTATGCTATCGTGGTGTGTTGCGGAGATACCCTTGTGATTGTGTATTTCCTACCTTTTCTTTATTTTCCTCCTGTGCACATATTAGCTTTTGTGAGTGTGAGTTTTACTTCCTCCCTATCTGTGTGGTGATTTATCACTTCAGTCCCAGTCCTCTTCCAGAATGGGGGCGAGAGGGTATAGGATCAGAGCCTTTTAGTATTTAGGGTTACGCTGGGGGTGCAGACCTCACCACTATCAGGTGTACCTCTGGGATGAGGGAGAGTTAGGGGCTCCCCCCTAGCCTGATGGTCAGCTTAGGAGTCCTGATTCCCAGTCACTCAGTTACTACTGTGACAGATATGTAAAGTATGTGTGTACATAATATATAAATATATATTTGTATATATATATATATATATATATATATATATATATATATATACACAGTAAAGTATATATATATAAATATATATATATATATATGTACATAGTAAAGTATATATATATAAATATATATATATATATATACACACATATATATATATATATATATATATATATATATATATATATATATATATATATAGTGGAGTGGGCTGGTGAAGGATACCCAGGGAGCTGTGCCAATGCCATGATATCAATACTTGTCAGGCAACAGACTAGACAAAAGTGCTGGTTGAAGTCAGTAACAGGAATTAAGTGAACTATCAAAGCAGGAACAGAGTCAATGTGAGTGAACCATAGAAAGGTGACCCTACAACTGACACTGGTTTGCGTATATATATATATATATATATATATATTATATATATATATTCTGTCTGTCTGTCTGTCTGTCTGTCTTGCTCCAAAATTGTGTCCTTACGGTGACACAAAGCTGATTGGCCACTGGGCTCGCCATGGCCCCGCCCCCCCGCACGGATTGGCCGCTCGCCCAGGCTGCGCCCCCACACGGATTGGCCGGCCGCTCGCCCAGGCTCCGCCTCCCCACAGATTGGCCTCTCGCCCCGGCACCCTGCAGGCATTGGCAACTCGGCCACGCCCCGCCCCCCTCACGCAATGCACGCTAGCTCTGGCCCCGCCCCCCCACGCATTCCCCGAACCGACACGGTCACGGAGCCACGACTACCAGGTGAGTACTGTACCCCTGGGAGCCCACATCAGCGTACGCCGCCAAACCAGCCGACACATACCCTCGCATTGCTGGGGCTGGCCGGCGTATGCTGGTGTGGGCTCCCATGCGAGCGGGAGACGAGATACGCTGGTAACCATGGTAGCATAGTTACCAGCGCATCAAGGTCCTGCAGCGGCGGAACATACACACACGCACACACATACACACATCAGATCACACTCACTCTCACACACACCTCACACACACATCACATCGCATCCACACACTCACAACATCCTGGGATATCGCTTGCTTCTCGGCGGCGATACTGTGCTGTGAGCTTCCAGGACCTGCCGGAGGATCACATGGCCAGAAGCATGTGGTATCTCCGGATGTTGTGAGTATGAGCGCGTATGTGCAATATCGTCAATGTGTGTGTGTGTGAGTGTATGCGATCGGGTGTGTGTGAGTGTATGCGATCGGGTGTGTGTGAGTGTATGCGATCGGGTGTGTGAGTGTATGCGATCGGGTGTGTGTGAGTGTATGCGATCGGGTGTGTGTGAGTGTATGCGATCGGGTGTGTGTGAGTGTATGCGATCAGGTGTGTGTGGGTGTGTGTGAGTGTATGCGATCGGATCTGTGAGTGTCGGCAGAGGAGCACGGCGTGCTGGAGGAGGCTGGGAGGAGAGAGGCTGATCCTGGGGAAGGCTGGGATGGGGAGGCTGAGAGAAGAGAGGCTGATGCTGGGGGAGGCTGAGGCTGGGGTAGGCTGGGAGGAGAGAGGCTGATGCTGGGGACCGAAAAGGCTGATGCTGGGAGGAGAGAGGCTGATGCTGGGGGAGGCTGAGGCTGGGGTAGGCTGGGAGGAGAGAGGCTGATGCTGGGAGGAGAGAGGCTGATACTGGGAGGAGAGAGGCTGATGCTGGGAGGAGAGAGGCTGATGCTGGGGGAGGCTGAGGCTGGGGTAGGCTGGGAGGAGAGAGGCTGATGCTGGGAGGAGAGAGGCTGATGCTGGGAGGAGAGAGGCTGATGCTAGGGACAGGAAAGGCTGATGCTGGGAGGAGAGAGGCTGATGCTGGGGACAGAAAAGGCTGATGCTGGGAGGAGAGAGGCTGATGCTGGGATGAGAGAGGCTGATGCTGGGGACAGAGAGGCTGATGCTGGGGACAGAGAGGCTGATGCTGGGAGGAGAGAGGCTGATGCTGCGGGTAGAGAGGCTGATGCTGGGAGGAGAGAGGCTGATGCTGCGGGCAGAGAGGCTGATGCTGCGGGTAGAGAGGCTGATGCTGGTGCAGCATGGGGGATGGAGCACGATGGGGGTGCGCAGCATGGGGGATGGAGCACGTTTGGGAGTGCGCAGCATGGCGGATGGAGCACGTTTGGGAGTGCGCAGCATGGCGTATGGAGCACGTTTGGGAGTGCGCAGCATGGCGGATGGAGCACGTTTGGGAGTGCGCATCATGGGGGATGCCGCACGATGGGGAGTGCGGAGTATGGCGGATGGAGCACGTTTGGGAGTGCGCAGCATGGCGGATGGACCACGTTTGGGAGTGCGCAGCATGGCGGATGGAGCACGTTTGGGAGTGCGCAGCATGGCGGATGGAGCACGTTTGGGAGTGCACAGCATGGGAGATAGAGCACGATGGGGGGTGCGCAGCATAGGGGATGGAGCACGATGGGGAGTGCGCTGCATGGTGGATGGAGCACGATGGGGAGTGCGCTGCATGGGGGATGGAGCACGATGGTGAGTGCGGAGTATGGCGGATGGAGCACGTTTGGGAGTGCGCAGCATGGCGGATGGAGCACGTTTGGGAGTGCGCAGCATGGTGGATGGAGCACGATTGGGAGTGCGCAGCATGGCGGATGGAGCACGTTTGGGAGTGCACAGCATGGGAGATGGAGCACGATGGGGGGTGCGCAGCATAGGGGATGGAGCACGATGGGGAGTGCGCTGCATGGGGGATGGAGCATGATGGAGAGTGCGCTGCATGGGGAATGGAGCACGATGGGAAGTGCACACCTCCCCCCAACACACACACACACACGCGCGCACTGCACAACACACCACACACTGGGAACCACAAACAACTGCCCTACACAGACACCCACACACACAGACAATGCTGCACACACACAACACCCAACACACAAACACCGCGGCACACACAAATATACGCACATACCGCACAACACACACATTGCACAAAACATACCTCCCCCCAAAACACACCACACACACACAAACCGCGCAACACACACACACAACGCTACAGACACACAGCGCTCCACAAACAACGCAACACACATACAACACCGTTCTCACCCCCCGTCACACCCAGACAACACCCAGAACATGTACAGCGCCTACACAAACACTTGGTAACTACACACAACAACATCTATAAATATAACAAAAATCATACATGAAGTACACAATACGTAAATTCTAGAATACCCAATGCGTAGAATCGGGCCACCTTCTAGTATATATATATATATATATATATATATATATATAAAAATATATATATATATATATATATATATATATATATAAAAGAAGTTTTTCTGACTGAAGAGAAGTTTCCATAGGGTGATGATTGCAGATGAGTGCAATATGTGCACTGTCAGGATTTCTCTCTATTTCCAACACAAGTGGGTGGTCATGTACCTGCATGTATGTGATTTTCATACTTGTGAACAGTTAATAAATAGATTCTCATCCACTTCTCTCATTGTTTTATGGAGGTTAGCTGATGATCATCTCATTGTCACATGACCACCCCCTCTCGGAAATCATGACAGTGTGCACAGGTCACTCTGTCACAACTAGGCCATCTACACTCACACAGACTGAGTGCAGAAATTTCTACTAAGCTGGAAAACCACTTTAAGTTTCACAAAAGCCACAGAAAACTTTTCATTTTTCTATTAAATCCCTACATATTTGAGATGTGCGGCCCAACGACAAGCAGGCTACACTAGGTTGTTATGGCAACTAATGGCCCGGAGAGATAAAACTGGAATGACAACCCTCCACCCCGAGGAGGTAACACTGGTCCATAGACACCGGGGTGGTGAGGACAGCTATGATCACATGCTCGGGATTCATTCATAAATTGTATAATTGTAAATCTTTATTTAACCACCTGTACGCTGAGCAGCCATCACCGGGGCCAGCGAGTGAGTCATGTGTCTGCGTCGCTGTGTAAGTCTTCAGAGAATACAGACCCACACAAGTATCTTCCACCATTTCAAAGTTCCTGTCTGGACCCCTATGGATATATAATGTAGTGCCCATACTGGTGTGGTATACATGTATACACGAGCAGGGTCGGATCCAGAACTCGCTCTGTATGTGTAGTGAGCATTGGAGTGACCCCCTTAGGTGCAGTGGGCCTTGGTAGTTGCCCGGGTTCCCTGGGTGCTGGTACATACATCTACACCTATGGTTTATGTTTATGGCATTTGTTTATGGAACTCAATTACATTATGCATTTAGATCAGGAGCGTGTACTGGCCTATATGTAAGTGATGTGAATAGCATGCAGAAGCGCGCATAAATATATTTATATATATATATATATATATATATATATATACACATACATGGTATACAGCATAACGCAAAACTGGACACCTTCCATTACCCATTCACACACATTCATGCAAATACAAACAAAACAACATACTTCCACAGATCCAATTTTCTTACACACAAAAATATATACACATATGCATACACACACACACACATATATATATATATATATATATATATATATATATATATATATATATATATATATATATATATCTATATATAAATATATGCACATATACATACACACACACAGACACACACTTGCATGCAGATACACGCAATACAGCATACTTACACAGACCCCTTATTCTATACACATGCATGAATGCATACACGTCCATTTATACACACTAACACACACATGTATCAAATATGCAAGAATGTATATACACATATACATACACACAAACAACACAGATTCACTTATTCTAAACATATGCATGCATGTATACATACACAGACATATGAACACACCATACAAACATACATACACACACATGCTTAAACATTCATGCAAACATGCACACACATACACAAATATGCATGCATACATGCACACACACATACATACACACAAACATACACACAAACATGCACTCACACATGCACATACACATACACACACATATTCATACACACACAGATATACATACATGCACACACACATACATACTTGCAAAAACATACACACATACATACACACATGCACACATACATACATACATGCATATATGTACACACATATATGCACACACATACGCTCACACATACACATACATACATGCACATGCATATATGCATGCACATACGCACGCACATACATGCACACACATGCATATACACATATACACATACATGCATATATGTACACACATATATGCACACACATACGCACACACATACACATACATACATGCATATAACTATCTATTTATACACAAACACACATCTTTTATACACAGAGACCCATGCAAACACACAGTATATACATTCACATATACGCCTGCATGCTGCAATCTACACACACCCATTTCTATACACATTGGCGCTCACTCCCTATTATAGATATTTTTCGTCTCTTCCCTATTTTAGATTTGAGCTTTGTTGGGGGGTTGGCGGTATCCTCCGACCTGTGGCTCTTCTGCTGCTACAATACTCCTTCCCTGCGCCTTCCCTGACAGCTGCGGGTTGAATATCTATTTTGAGCCTCAGCATTGGAACTTATACTCTTTTGTGTGACTTCTCATTGACTTTTAGTCCTTCGTCGTGCACTGCCAAGCCCCCCACCAGCAATAGTCTGTGTTTGGGATGTAATTATAGAATTTCACTGCTCGTAATTAAAGCAAGTCTGCCGTAGACCATATGGGTCCGGCATAGACTATATATTGGCATTCCTAGAAAGCGTTGCTGGTCCCGGGCACTGCTGGATACGGCCTGTGCAGCTCAGGAGCTGTGTCATCCCCTGTGTTTTCCAGTCTTCATCATCTACGTTACATTTTGTAAAGACAGATTGTTATTTCTGGAGGAACATTGAGTGTGATCTCATCCTAATCAGCGCACTGAACTGGTTAATGATAGTAACTGCGTTCTTTCTACTCAGTCCTGTCTCACTTTGCTCCCTCGTCACGTTCCCATCGTTTCTACCCCACGGCTGCCAAGTGACCTAGTTTAATGAGTGACACTCTGCGTTCCGCTTGCTTTTCACTGAAACACCCTCTCCCTTTAATATCTCCCCGTCCAGCCCTCCCTCTGCCTCAGCTCTTTGATTTCAGTCCAACGGCAAAAAAATGTTTTCTGTGTCCAAGTTTGTGCCTGAATTATTTTTTGTGTCCCACTGTCCCCTCGCCTAAATGGAAACACATAGACACACACAAAATAAAAAAAAAAAAAAGAATTAGACTGTACGAAAAAAAAGGCAGGCACTATGCTCAGCGGCAATACTCCGAGAGGCTTATGCGAGACATAGACATAAGATGGCGCCCGGACAATCCCAACGCCCAAAGATCTTTTGTCTGAAAAGATCTTTCATACAGATGCAAGGCGAGCGCAGACAAAATATTCTAGCAACAGGGAGCAGCGAAATCTCAGGGGACGCGAGAGCAACTGACCAAACAAATCCATTTCGGCTGCTATTTACCCCCGAGATTAGTCACCCAGGGTCCAAAGATGTGACCCGATCGAGCCGAAGCAATCTCGAGGGATCGTCACTTGTTCATTAGGGCTCCTGCACCAGAATACTGGCGTAAAGGGGGCATGGCCAGACAGTCGCAATGCAGCAAAACATCATCAATGCATTACCGGTAGGTACGTGTGCAAAAAGAGAAGGTCAACACGATGCACCTTGTTAGATACGGCACGGGAAATTTCTCAAAGTTGCTGCGGACACTGGGGTCAGAGAAGTGACATTACTGATAAGCACTGATGTTCTGTTGTCTCGGATGTTTTTGATTTTTAGGAGGTGTAGTATCTAATCTGTCCACTAGAGAGCTCATCCTTCACAAATACAGAACCCTTGCATGTACATACAGCAGAACTTTTTGTTTATTTCATATCTACAACATCTTTTTCTATCAATTTTCATATTTTATTTTTTTTTCTTTTTGTCTCCCTTTTGATCTAGTTTGCTATGGAAATAGATTAATGGGTTTGAGAAGTGACAATTTTATTAATTGGAAATGTGCCCAGTTCAGTTCTAACTCCTCTACTTCCCCGTCAAGGAGCTCTGTGCGTCATAGCCTGGAAGCTTTTAATAAGGCTTCCATTGAAAGGTTTTGCATTTTGTCTAGGGACTGTACTAGCCTGTACCCTTTAACCAATGTACAGGGAACTGGATTTACATAGGGGCACCTTAGTTGGGCCCACGGAGTGGCTGCTGGTCAGTGGAGTGGGCTGGAAAAGGATAGTCAAGGAGCTGTGTCAACTTTGGATTCCTGATATCCAGTCACTCCATTACTTCAGTGATATACGTGTGTGTGTGTGCGTGTGCGTGTGCGTGTGCGTGTGTGTGTGTGTGTATATATATATATATATATATATATATATATATATATATATATATATATATATATATACATAGTGGAGTGGGCTGGCGAAGCATGGCCAAACGGCTGTGTCAGTGCCGGGATGTCAAAAATCGTCAGCCACCAGAATAGTTAAAAATACTGGTTGAAGTCAGTAACAGGAATGAAAGCTCAATAACAAAGCAAGAGCATAAAAAATGGGAGTGAACCAGAAAAAAGTGAACCTATAACTGGCACTGGTTTATATTTCCATAGGGTAATGATTCCATATTGTTGAAACATGATGTGAACAATGTGTGACCTATCAAGATTTCCTTCTATCTCCAACATAAGTGGGTGGTCATGTACCTGCATGTATGTGAAGTCAGTAACAGGAATCATGCTCAATATCAAAGCAGGAGTAGAGAAAAAAGGAGTGAACCAGAGAAAGGTGAACCTATAACTGGCACTGGTTTATATACCATATATATAAAGGAGTTTTTCTGACTCAAGATAAATTTCCATAGGGTGATGATATTGTTGAAACATGACGTGAGCAATGTGTGCACTATCAGGATTCCCCTCTATTTCAAGCATGAGTGGGTGATCATGTACTTGCATGTATGTGACGTCAGTAACAGTAATCAAGCAAAATATCAAAGCAAAAGCAGAGAAAATGTGAGTGAACCAGAGAAAGGTGAACCTATAACTGGCACTGGTTTACTTCAAACAATCCTCATTCATTAGATGGGGCACCTAGTGGTAAGGTGATCGCAGGAGACCACAAGTGATCAGCTCTGATCATTGAGAAGAACATAGAGGTGTGCGTTCAGTTTTTCTGCAGTGCCTCCACAGGAGACATGAAGAATTACATAATATAATCAGTAAGCTTACATAGTATTGCAAAGATGTGCTGAGTCCTCCATCCCTCAAGTCCTACACTTAGCGTAATTCAAAGATAACATTACTGAGGAGACATAGGATCTGTTATCAATCAAATTTGTTATGAAGTTTCCCAAAATATTGGATTCTGGAGAATATGAAATTTGGCATATTCCTCAATTTTTTGGTCTTCTTTTGAAGGTTGGGAAGGGGTGCAATGATAACCACCGGTCCTTACACATCCTCCACCACCACTGCAGCTCCATAGTCCTTCGCAATAGTCTTCTGTCTCACTGGGCTCAGTGCCGGAGTAATCGAAGACTTGGGCAGAAGACCGGGAAGATGTAAGGGGTGGGGGATGTAAGGACAGGTAGCAGAATGGTATTTTTTTATTTCCAACCACCCTCCTCCCCTCTTCTTATTATGTTTTGGAGTCTAGAGAGACCTTAGACTGTATTAAATATATTTTCATGACAATTGGAACACTTTCGATTCTGATCAATTTTTACATAGACCAAGTCAAATATGCTGATTCCATCGGATCATTCTGCCTTAAATTAATATTGGCAGATTCATTCATCTGTAGGTAACATTTACCTATAATATCTCTTTATTAGACCAGAAGGCATAGAATATTTAAAGAGGAGCAGTAACTGAGTACACCATTCGATGGCCACCGCTCTACAAATTTTGGAACAGTTTTTCTTACTCTTTTGTGCTCCAAAGTTATGCCCCCCCCTCCCGAAATAAAAGTGCAAATTTTCTCTTCAATCAACTGGGTGTACTGAATTTTTCTAAGGTCATAGCCATGTTATGATTGGTTAAAAATAAGAGGAGAATAAAAACAAACACCCACAAAGAAGTTGTACATGATCCGATGGCCATTGCTTCGCTGATTTTGGAACAGTTTTTCTTCCTCTTCTGCGCTCCAAAGTTATGCCCCTCCCGAAATAAAGGTGCACATTTTCGTTTCAACCAACTTGGCGTACTAAATTGTTCTATGGGCACGGCCATGTTTTGATTGGTTGAAAATTAGAGGAGAAAAAAACAAACACTTACAGAGAAGTTGTCCACCATCCGATGGCCATCGCTCCATTGATTTTGGAACAGTTTTTCTTACTCTTCTGGGCTCCTAAGTTATGCCCCCCGAATTAATGGTCCAAATTTTCCCGTCAACCAACCGGGCCTACTGAATTTTTCTATGGGCACGGCCATGTTTTGATTGGTTAAAAATTAGAGGAGAAAAAAACAAACACCCACAGAGACGTTCTGTTCGAAGGGAAACTCTATACCTTAATTTCCGGAAGCCATAACTTTACAAAGGAGGGGCACAGAAGAAAAAGAAAAACTGTTCCAGAATCAGTGCCAAAGTTGCAATTGGAGAGGGTATTCAGTTTAAATAAAAAAATCCACTGAAAACTCCTCATTAAAGGATAGTAATAGCTGAACGCAACCTAAAGTGCCCCCCTTCAGTAGGATCGAATGCATCCATAACCACCATTTAGCCCACATCAAGGGATGAATGGCCAGTAAGGAATTGCACGAAGGATAATTGAAGTTAAAGTCACTCAGTTGGCAGATGTGGCCAAAAGGACTGGGAGAGAGACTGCCTGAGAAACGTAACAGATCTCCCCGCTCCTTGCTAATGGTCTTCCCATATGGCTCACGTCTGTCTGCACTGTCAGGGAGACTTGAGCGGAGCTGACTGAAATGTGTCTGAAAGACTGGAGAGATTATACAGTTAAAAGAGCATTTGATGATCAAGCTGTGTCACTCTCTAAAAAGAACCATTTTCTCTTTAACCCTTTAACTGCCAATGTATCTCCTCCGAATGCAACAAAAGCGGCCTAAAGCAGCTGTCTCTGGAGGACCTGATCTGCTCTGCATTACTCAGCCCACCTATTGATGTGAATGGGCAATGTGTAATGCTTGGTCATACCTGTGGAGGCGCTGCAGAGAAATGACTCAAGGTTTCCTCCCACTGATAGATGGGGTTTGGTCATGGAACCCTTATAATAATTATTTTCAAAATCAAGAAACCCTTGACAGCAAGAATTTCAAAGGAAACATTGATCTTGCTTGTGATATTAGGGGAAAATGGCAGCGAAAATGTTAAATAATGAGAAGATTGTAAGATTGGTGTTAGTCATATAGCGTATCCAATGTAGTGCTTAAAGCGCACCAGTCAACAGGATTTTCCTATATAACCTAAAGCCAGTGCTATACTGGCACTATCAGGCTGATTCTATACATACCTCTAGTTGTCAGCTCGGATGTATAGGTTTTGAAACACAAGCAAGTAAAGTTTGTAAAATGAGCAGCTTTTTGAGTGACAGCAGCTGCCGATCAGCTGATAGCTGGGGTGGGTATTCATAGTGATTCCTGCCCCCTGCCTGTTCGTCCTCCCCCGGTTATTTATGCTAATTCTATTACAGAATCGTTTTACTAAGTGGCTAGAAGGACATTGCTGATGTCATACCCATGTGACCAGAAGGGGCGGGGCACATGGAACACATTCACAGCAATCCGGTTTGTTACATTATGTTCATTTTATAGTAGTGCTCTTACGGTGCATATTCAGGCAGATACCAAGTGGAATCCACCTGGAAAAGATGCTGTGTGCACAGGACCTTAAGGTTTGTGCAGAAGTCTTTTAGACTGAGCCTTGTCCTAGGCAAAGAAGCTTCAGGGAAAAGTGGTCTTTTTCGTAAAGCAGGTTTACCAATGTTTATTGTGGTGCCTTTGCTACCAGCATCTCTTATTAATAATGTAAACTTTAGTTTCCCAACTGAAGCTACCACCCCTAAAATATATATGCTACATCTCCTAATGGCTTCATGGTTTCCCAATCCCGAAATGGTTTCAAGAACTAACCATAGAAGAAACGTGCACAGCAATGTAATTTTTACATTGAGGTGCAATATGTTCTCATTTTGTAGCAGTTTTTCAGATGGGCTTCAGATAGAATCTTCATGAGAAAGACATTGTGCACTTACCCTAAGGCCCCCTTCACACGTACGTGCCTCCGGTACGTGTTTGGCAGTTTTCTCACGTACTGGAGACACATACTCACGTACACTTAGGTTTTCCTATGGTTTTGGACACACGTAAGTATTTGCACATGGAACGTGTGTCCGTTCCGTACTTACATGTCTCCGTGTGTTTCTCACGCCGACATGTCCGTTTTCTCTCCGGCATCACGGGTGTCACACGGAACGCAAACGTGTCACACGGAACACACACGGACCACACGAATGTGTTCCGTGTGACACGCACCGGAGAGAAGACATGTGTCTGTGAGATAAAAACCAAACCTTTACTCCTCTTCTCCTGCCCTCCTGTCTCTGCCGCTGCTGTCACTTGCTTCCGACCGTCGCTCATTATGCTAATTGAATAGTAACTTCACTGCGGCAGCAGCAGCGAGGAGTCGGCAGGACCGGAGACCGTAGATCAGTACCACGGACAGCGACGCCAAGGACAGGTGAGCACAAAGTTCCCGTTCTCCGTGTGTTATCACGGTTAACACACGGAGAACATACGTAGCCCATAAACACAGATCACGGAGGGTAAAATGCACCTCTGACACGTCCGTGAAAAACGTGCGTGATTTTCACGGACGTGTGAATGGGTCTAAGAGAGTTTTTCAATGATCGCGTGGAAATTCTCCAAATCTCAAAATTTATGAAAAACTGAGTGTCTGCTCAATTTCTGCTCCAAAAACTGTTGGTGTGTGTAGGGTTTTGCTAGATCAACACAATAACCTGTTGGGTTTATGTAGTTAGAAATTGGAGTCTTTAATGTAGGAAGTCATTGGATGGTAAAGATGTGCATGGTGGGGTTGATCTGTATGATCTTCTTTAAGCAGATTGGCCCCTAGTGTGGGTGACACGATGAGTCCACGTATTGTATGGCTTCCAGTTAGTCAGCTTTTATATCTCGTATTGTTGTTGGACCTCCAGCAACCGGCCCATGATGGTTGCCCAATGTGTCCCAACCCTGTAAATATGCTTTATATCCATCCAGTCCGGTACAACCCAACGTTGCCATTTCTCATCATGCAGACGCTAGACCACGCTACATAGGACGGGCAATGCTGTCTGTCAGCAAATTCTCATATTCACGTTTCACAGGAAACAAGTGCGACTCGGAAAACTGCAGTTTGTAACTATCGGAAACATTTACATAACTATTATTCTGCTTGTTAGCCTTGAGCAGGGGAAAGGAAGCGATTCGGGGGAAGGCAGATGCCGCAACAGAGAAAATCTGAGTGAGGCGCAGACCTGAGCAAATTGATTTTTAGCTTGAACTGCAGTTTTCAAACAAAGTCCCTGCCGTATTCTAAGCATTGAAAATGGGGGTAATATTATAGAAAAATTTACTGGGTACATGTTGTGCCCTCTCTGATCCCCAGAATCCTATATAACCAACAATTAGCGTAATGTTTGGGTGGCGGACTGGACAAGCCAAAAAATTTTAGTGGACCTCAAACAAAAGTGACTCTTGACTTAATATGACATCACCGAAGAACACATAAGTCATAAATATACTCAGAATTATTGCAGATTGATGGTTGATGCTGCGAAGAGTGCTCATCGTACATGGCGGACCTTTATGTTTGGGAAGGCCAAATAAATTTGCCTCCCTTTGTTGACCAGTTTCCAAGAAGCCACCAAATGCCAGCTTGGCATTAACCAATCTAGTTACTAGCATGTCTATAAAAATATAAAACTGTGACCACACTGTCATCTGAAGACCCACTTGGACTCTCCATTGGCAAGAAAAATTACGGAATCTCAACAAACTCCATTGTACAGTAAGTTATTGGGTCCAGGAAACGAGAAAATTGGATCCGGTAGGCTAATGTGAATCTTCAATCCGTATTTCATAAATATTCCATAAAATTCACCAAGATGGCATCCGAACAGTCAATACATTTCTGGTGTTACCATCCTTAATCACCATGATTAAGCGCTATAATGCCAGAAATGCGTTGGGTGTTTAGATACTGCCATCATGGTTAATTTTATGGAATATTTATGAAATAAAGATTGAAGATTCTTATACGCCTTCCAGATCCAATTTTATCTTTTCCTGGATTTTCAGCCTTGGGATATCAGCTTTTGTTGGAGAGGTAGCAATCACATCATCACGGTCGTAGAATTATACATAGTGAGGCACCTTTGTTTTTCTAAGTTTTGGGTCCATTGGTATTTAAAAGCCAACAGGTCTTGCTCGGTGCTGGGTCTTCACTTTTATGGAAACCCAATGACGATCTGAGATTAAGATCAGGCTGTACCGCCCTAGACCTACACTTATGGGGGGCCATGTCAGTAAAGAAGAGTGTGGGAAGGTGGGAAGCCACCAGGGACCAGCCTCTTGGACTCGTCCCCCTAGTCATCTTGTCCGCTCTTTCAATGTTTTCTTTGAAACGACACAGCACTTTAGAGCTAAATGTACATACTGTTCTCTAATTCAAATTCCTTTCAGGTGGTATGAATCAGAGATGAGTTGACCTGGGTATGTTTGCATTCACCAGGTCCAGCCGGACTTTAGTTAAAAGTTAGTTTAGGGCCCCAGATTTGACCTGGAACCCCAAATAAGTCAATGGACATCCGAACTAACGAGCTCAACTCAAGTCAATGATTGGGCAGTTTGGTTTTCCACTCATATACAGCCAGTCATAAACAGAGCATTTCTAGCGGGAGGGTGGGTGGGTTTTGTTTTTGTATATCCGAAAATGTTTTTACTCTCAGTGAGAGCCATTCAGAGACTGCAAGTGGCTCTCACTTGGCCGAGTGTACCTGAGCATACCCTAGCACCCCAATGTTCAATCAAGTGGTTAGCATACGTATAGCACCCGGACTTGGGCCCGGCCTTTTTTTTTTAAAAGACCATGTCCAAGTTCGAGCCCCGGACCCCCAGTGCTCGGTATAGATCCCTGACCTTTCAGTTTGGGTTCTCTCATCTCTAGATCATTTTTGTAAATATTGAAGAAGTAGATAGTACTTTGTATTATTCATTCCATTTGTTCGCTTGATGGTTTATTTTCCATCTGTAGCCAGAAAAGGCCTAGAAAAAAAGGCTCATTACGACATCAACATTTATTTTATAATATTTATTTTTTTACATTGTTTGTTCAATGTTTTTGTTTTTCTCTCAAATACAAAATATTATTGAAAAATTTTCTTTGCCTTTTTAATGTTTCTGTTTTGTTTCCAAATCATTCAACACTAATGAATTTTAATAGAATTTTGCAGCTACGTTTTCTTTTTTTTTTTAGAGCGTGAAAAGTTAATTGAATTTTGCTTGTCTCTAATAGACTTGTTGCATTATAGACCTGGAAAGAGAAGAAACAGAATGTTTTCGTATCTTCTCGGATACTAATAACTTTGGCTGGCCAGGCCGGAGACTTTTGGCAGGTTGTGGCATGAGGAATGTGTGATGGATTTATTGTATAGTCCATATTGCGGAGTCTGATTCTCGGTGAAACAATGACAATGTCTCCATCAGAGCTTAAGGGATATTGGGACACAATAGTTTCCATTTAACCATGCCAGGACATGTGCGAATGTATTGAAAGAAGTAGCATTTGTTGTGCTCAGTAATGTGTGGAACAGATGATGACTGGGGAGTCTCCAGGAGACCAGATGACGGCAATGTGCAGCTCCAAGCAAAGTCTCATTGTGTCCACTGCTCCAAATTTTTTTTTTTTTTTACAGATGTCCCATTGGTTTTATTGTCCATAGCTATAAGGAAGAAAAGCGAAGTGTGTTGTAAATTAAACAAAATATTATATATATATATATATATATATATATATATATATATATATATATATGTATACTGTATATATTTAGAGAATGATCCTTTTCCTAACATTGTTGATCATTATTATTTTTGTATATATTGAATAAATGATCCTTAATGGAAAAACTCACTTACTCAAAAAAAAAATCCTTGCCATGATGGGAAAAACATATTGATCACTATATATATATAATTGAAGGAAGTGCATAAGAACAAGTCCACAAATCGGGAAAGATGTCTATGTCTATGTAAATTTTTTAGTATATATATATATATATACAGACCAAAAGTTTGGACACACTTTCTCATCTCTAGAACAACTATTAAGAGGAGACTTTGTGCAGCAGGCCTTCATGGTAAAATAGCTGCTAGGAAACCACTGCTAAGGACAGGCAACAAGCAGAGGAGACTTGTTTGGGCTAAAGAACACAAGGAATGGACATTATACCAGTGGAAACCTGTGCTTTGGTCTGATGAGTCCAAATTTGAGATCTTTGGATACAACCACCGTGTCTTTGTACAAAAGGTGAACGGATGGGCTCTACATGGCTGGTCCCCACCTTGAAGCATGGAGGAGGAGAAGTGATGGTGTGGGGGGGCTTTGCTGGTGACACTGTTGGGGATTTATTAAAAATTGAAGGCATACAGAACCAGCATGGCTACCACAGCATCTTGCAGTGGCATGCTATTCCATCTGGTTTGTGTTTAGTTGAACCATCATTTATTTTTCAACAGGACAATGACCCCAAACACACCTCCAGGCTGTGTAAGGGCTATTTGACTAAGAAGGAGAGTGATGGGGTGCTACGCCAGATGACCTGGCCTCCACAGTCACCAGACCTGAACCCAATCGAGATGGTTTGGGGTGAGCTGAACCACAGAGGGAAGGCAAAAGGGCCAACAAGTGCTAAGCATCTCTGGGAACTCCTTCAAGACTGTTGGAAAACCATTTCCGGTGACTACCTCTTGAAGCTCATCCAGAGAATGCCAAGAGTGTGCAAAGCAGTAACCAAAGCAAAGGGAGGCTACTTTGAAGAACCTAGAATATAAGACATATTTTCAGTTGTTTCACACTTTTTTAAGTATTTAATTCCACATGTGTTAATGCATAGTTTTGATGCCTTCAATGTGAATCTACAATTTCCAGACTCCTGAAAATAAAGAAAACTCCTTGAATGAGAAGGTGTGTCCCCAAACTTTTGGTCTGTACTGTATATATATATATATATATATATATATATATGGTATATATATTTCTTCACATTGCAAATACTCTCTTAGCCACTGGGGGCACTGCTTACACTAAATCATTAGTCAACCTACAGTGAATTATAAAAGTGAATCAGTCGCCTGTAGCAAGTACAGTAATTGGATTCTGTCCTTCAGTGTCTCAATTTTGGAAAAAGCATAGATCTGATTGTCTTCTATAGGCATCTTTGTGTGTATATATATATATATATATATATATATATATATATATATAAAATAAAAGGATCTATATAACCTATTTTTCTTTTTTTTTTTGTCATTGAAAACAAAATTTAAAATAATCCTTGCATCATTCCAAACATTATTTTCCGTCATCGCCGATTTACCGTGCAAGCATCTGGTTTCAGTGTCCCAGCAGAAAGGAATAAAATGGATTTTATAGCAAAGAAAAAAAAAAAGAGAAAAATATGATGTGATTAAATTTCATCTGATTACATTTGTTTAGCCATTTAATGACATCAGGCTGCTATTAGCATTTGCGTTTTATGTCGAACTAAGTGGGGCCCGGTAACATTTCCTATCGGTAATAATAATAAATGTAATTGTTTGAGAAAAATTGGGCTGAGATCATATTTCAAGCAGAAAAGCTGCAGAGTATTAAAAAAAGGGAAAAAAAATACGCAACAGTAGCAAATACAAAAAAATAAAAAAAATAGACCTCGAATGCCCAACGTCTGCAGTAATCTCGTTTGCCTTCCAGTGCCAAAAATACAAAATAAAGAGGCGTTTGGTGATGAATATTTTAATTCGGTAATCCCTCGTACCCCTGTCACTGTGAACACATTGATAAGTGCGGAACGGCGAGCTCGGTAAGTAAACCCCCTTCGCTTTGACTGACATCCTTTCTCCAGACTATTTACCTAAAGACTATGCATATTAAAGACGCCCGCTGATAGGCTCTCTCTGTCTTGAAGCGGAAGATTAAGAAAAGGGCTCGTTGCTGCCAGCGCTCACCTTTCCAGAAACCTTCTAGCATTTCTTGTGCAAACACTTAAAAAATAATAATTTGTGTGAATGTCATAGGGTCTTCGATTTGACCCCCTGAAGCTTTAGAGGGCCACAAGAGAACGGTGGAGAGATAGAAAATTAGACTTTTCAATAACATCCTGCTCGGCGAAAAAAAAAGTAAAAAAAAAGATAGAAATAAAATAATTTTGTAAAAACAAAAACCCAATATAAATTGCAAATAGAGTTGACTGCTTTTAGGATATAAATATATATATATATATATATATATATATATATATATATATATATATATATATATATATAATTATTTATTTATATTTATTTATTTTATTTATTTATTTATTTTTTTACATTATGTTTTTTTTTTCTAAACCAGTGTTGACTGCTCTTCAGAAGGATGATTTATATATATATATATATATATATATATATATATATATATATATATATATATATATTTATTTATATTTATCTTTTTTTTTTAAACTGTAGTGTTGATTGCTCCTCAGAGAGGTGATTATATATATATGCAGTAATATCCATGGGTACATAAATATATATATATATATATATATATATACATATATATATATATATATACTGTGTATGTATATATATATATATATATATATATATATATATTTATTTTTTTTTTAAATTGTTGGTGCACCTCGTTTAATGAAAGAAAAACCCACAATGGTCACAGGAATAACTTGAATCTGACAAAAGTAATACTACATTTAAAAAAAAAAAACGATGAAAATTACCAAATGAAAGTCAAACATTGCTGCTTTTCTGCTTCCACAGAATTTTAAAAAAAGTAAAACTTATGAAAGAGACATGGATAAAATGGTACGCCTCCTGAAAATAATATGACAAAAGGGACATGTTAAATCAAGCTGTGTCCACTAATTAGCATCAAAGGTGTCTACAATCTTGTAATCAGTCAGTGGACCTGTATATAGGGCTACAGATACTCACTGTGCTGCTTGGTGACATGGTGTGTACCGCACTCAATATGTACCAGAGGAAGCAAAGGAAAGAGTTGTCTCAGGAGATTAGAAAGAAAATTATAGACAAGCATATTAAAGGTAACTAAGGTTAAAGTTAAATAAGACCATCTCCAAGCAGCTTGATGTTCCTGTGACTATAGTTGCACACATTATTCAGAAATTTAAGATCCATCAGACTGTAGCTAACCTCCATGGACGTGGCCGCAGGAGGAAGATTGGTGTTCTGGGGCTGCTTTGCTACAACTGGCACAGGGTGTCTTGAATCTGTGCAGGGTACAATGAAATCTCAAGACTATCAAGAGATTATAGAGAGAAATGTGCTGCCCAGTGTCAGAAAGCTCAGTCTCAGTCACAGGTCATGGGTCTTGCAACAGGATAATGACCCAAAAGACTCAGCTAAAACACCCAAAAATGAAGGAAAACATTGGACTATTCTGAAGTGGCCTTCTATGAGCCCTGACCTAAATCCTTTTGAGCATCTTTGCAAAGAGCTGAAACATCTGGAAAAGGCAACCTTCAAACACGAGACACCTGGAGCAGTTTTTGCTGTTGAGGAGTGGACAAAATACCTGTCGAGAGGAGCAGAAGTCTCATTTACAGTTACAAGAATCGTTTGATTACAGTGATTGTCTCAAAAGGTTGTGCAACAAAATATTAAGTTAAGGGGGATGAGGAAGAGGAGGAGGAGGACAAGGCGGAGGAGGACTAGGAGGATGCCATCATTTCTGTCCAGACCGATTTCATGAGTTGTTTTTTTTTAAATTCTGTAGAAGCTGAAAAGCAGCAATGTCTGACTTATACAGTCATATGAAAAACTTTGGGCACTCCTATAAATGTTAACCTTTTTTCTTTATAACAATTTGGGTTTTTGCAACAGCTATTTCAGTTTCATATATCTAATAAATGATGGACTCAGTAATATTTCTGGATTGAAATGAGGTTTATTGTACTAACAGAAAATGTGCAATCTGCATTTAAACTATATTTGACAGGTGCACCTCAACATAAAAGTGACATTAATATTTTGTAGATCCTCCTTTTGCAAAAATCACAGCCTCTAGTCGCTTCCTGTAGCTTTTAATGAGTTTTTGGATCCTGGATGAAGGTATATTTGACCATTCCTGTTTACAAAACAATTCCAGTTCAGGTAAGTTTGATGGTCGCCGAGCATGGACAGCACACTTCAAATCATCCCACAGATTTTCAATGATATTCAGACCTGGGGACTGGGATGGCCATTACAGAACATTGTAATTGTTCCTCTGCATGAATGCCTGAGTAGATTTGGAGCGGTGTTTTGGATCATTGTCTTGCTGAAACATCCATCCCCTGCGTAACTTCAACTTTGTCACTGATTCTTGCACATTATTGTCAAGAATCTGCTGATACTGAGTTGAATCCATGCGACCCTCAACTTCAACAAGATTCCCGGTGCCGGCATTGGCCACACAGCCCGAAAGCATGATGGAACCTCTACCAAAATTCTACTGTGGGTAGCAAGTGCTTTTCTTGGAATGCCGTGTTTTTTTGCCTCCATGCATAATGCGTTTTTGTATGACCAAACAACTCAATCTTTATTTCATCAGTCCACAGGACCTTCGTCCAAAATGTAACTGGCTTGTCAAAATGTGCTTTTGCATACCTCAGGTGACTCTGTTTGTGGCGTGCTTGCAGAAACGGCTTCTTTCGCATCACTCTCCCATACAGCTTCTCCTTGTGCAACGTGTGCTGTATTGTTGACTGATGCACAGTGACACCATCTGCAGCAAGATGAAGCTGCAGGTCTTTGGAGGTGGTCTGTGGATTGTCCTTGACTATTCTCACCATTCTTCTTCTCTGCCTTTCTGATATTTTTCTTGGCCTGCCACTTCTGGGCTTAACAAGAACTGTACCTGTGTTCTTCCATTTCCTTACTATGTTCCTCACAGTGGAAACTGACAGTTTAAATCTCTGAGACAACTTCCCCTGAACAACTATGTTGAATAATCTTAGTTTTCAGATCATTTGAGAGTTGTTTTGAGGAGCCCATGATGCCACTCTTCATAGGAGATTCAAATAGGAGAACAACTTGCAAGTGGCCACCTTAAATACCTTTTCTCCTGATTGGATACACCTGCCTATGAAGTTCAAAGCTCAATGAGGTTACAAAACCAATTTAGTGTTTCAGTAAGTCTGTAAAAAGTAGTTAGGAGTGTTCAAATCAAGAAATTGATAAGGGTGCCCATACTTATGCACTGGTCAAATTTAGTTTAAATGCAGATTGCACATTTTCTGTTAGTACAATAAACCTCATTTCAATCCAGAAATATTACTGAGTCCATCATTTATTAGATATATGAAATTGAAATAGCTGTTGCAAAAACCCAAATTGTTATAAAGAATAAAGGTTAACATTAAAAGGGGTGCCCAAACTTTTACATATGACTGTATTTGGTTATTTTCATAGGTTTTTTATTTATTATTTTATTTTTATTTATTATTACTTTTGTCAGATTCAAGTTATTTCTGTGACCATTGTGGGTTATTCTTTCATTAAACGAGGGGTACCAACAACTTTGACCACGTGCGTGTGCATATACCATATATATATATATATATATATATATATATATATATATATACTGTTTACTGTGTATATATACAGTTAGGTCCAGAAATATTTGGACAGTGACACAAGTTTTGTTATTTTAGCTGTTTACAAAAACATGTTCAGAAATACAATTATATATATAATATGGGCTGAAAGTGCACACTCCCAGCTGCAATATGAGAGTTTTCACATCCAAATCGGAGAAAGGGTTTAGGAATCATAGCTCTGTAATGCATAGCCTCCTCTTTTTCAAGGGACCAAAAGTAATTGGACAAGGGACTCTAAGGGCTGCAATTAACTCTGAAGGCATCTCCCTCGTTAACCTGTAATCAATGAAGTAGTTAAAAGGTCTGGGGTTGATTACAGGTGTGTGGTTTTGCATTTGGAAGCTGTTGCTGTGACCAGACAACATGCGGTCTAAGGAACTCTCAATTGAGGTGAAGCAGAACATCCTGAGGCTGAAAAAAAAGAAAAAATCCATCAGAGAGATAGCAGACATGCTTGGAGTAGCAAAATCAACAGTCGGGTACATTCTGAGAAAAAAGGAATTGACTGGTGAGCTTGGGAACTCAAAAAGGCATGGGCGTCCACGGATGACAACAGTGGTGGATGATCGCCGCATACTTTCTTTGGTGAAGAAGAACCCGTTCACAACATCTACTGAAGTCCAGAACACTCTCAGTGAAGTAGGTGTATCTGTCACTAAGTCAACAGTAAAGAGAAGACTCCATGAAAGTAAATACAAAGGGTTCACATCTAGATGCAAACCATTCATCAATTCCAAAAATAGACAGGCCAGAGTTAAATTTGCTGAAAAACACCCCATGAAGCCAGCTCAGTTCTGGAAAAGTATTCCATGGACAGATGAGCCAAAGATCAAATTGTACCAGAATGATGGGAAGAAAAAAGTTTGGAGAAGAAAGGGAACGGCACATGATCCAAGCCACACCACATCCTCTGTAAAACATGGTGGAGGCAACGTGATGGCATGGGCATGCATGGCTTTCAATGGCACTGGGTCACTTGTGTTTATTGATGACATAACAGCAGACAAGAGTAGCCGGATGAATTCTGAAGTGTACAGGGATATACTTTCAGCCCAGATTCAGCCAAATGCCGCAAAGTTGATCAGACGGCGCTTCATAGTACAGATGGACAATGACCCCAAGCATACAGCCAAAGCTACCCAGGAGTTCATGAGTGCAAAAAAGTGGAACATTCTGCAATGGCCAAGTCAATCACCCGATCTTAACCCAATTGAGCATGCATTTCACTTGCTCAAATCCAGACTTAAGACGGAAAGACCCACAAACAAGCAAGACCTGAAGGCTGCGGCTGTAAAGGCCTGGCAAAGCATTAAGAAGGAGGAAACCCAGCGTTTGGTGATGTCCATGGGTTCCAGACTTAAGGCAGTGATTGCCTCCAAAGGATTCGCAACAAAATATTGAAAATAAAAATATTTTGTTTGGGTTTGGTTTATTTGTCCAATTACTTTTGACCTCCTAAAATGTGGAGTGTTTGTAAAGAAATGTGTACAATTCCTACAATTTCTATCAGATATTTTTGTTCAAACCTTCAAATTAAACGTTACAATCTGCACTTGAATTCTGTTGTAGAGGTTTCATTTCAAATCCAATGTGGTGGCATGCAGAGCCCAACTCGCGAAAATTGTGTCACTGTCCAAATATTTCTGGACCTAACTGTACATATATATATATATATATATATATATATATATATGTATATTTTTTTTTGTATGATAAGCCAGAGCATTGACTGTTCTTCAGAAAGATGATATATATAAAATAAAGGGGATACTGCTAAAATACCATTGCGCTGTTTAAGTGTTCCCTTTATTTTTTTGAGCAGTATATATATTTATATTTTATTTTTTAAACCACTACCACAGCTTTTCTCCATATTCTGTAGTATAATTTCAAGCTAATTTTTTATGTCCATTTTTTCCCTGTTTTACAAATGCAATAACAAGCTGTTAAACTCGCTCATAGCATTGCAAACAGCATTTGCTAGCTGGCATCCGCAATGGTTTGGCTGAAACTCAGGCCAGCTACAGAATAGAAGCGATGAGGCAATAAGTCCATCTCACCGCGCAACGTGCTAACATTATCCAGCTCCAGGTGTGAAAACCAATCAATCCATGTATGGGACTCATTTCCGAGCAAAAAAGTGCTCCAGGGGGCCCCCCTTCTATGCTCAAGCACCCCTAGACCATCAGTCATCTCAGCATTGGAGGACATTATGTATCGCAACTCCACATATCACACAGTGAAAGAATTATGGACTGAAAAGTCAATGATGAAACTTCTTGGCCAACATTCTCCAAGTCATCGCTAAACTGCTGAGTTCGGTAATGAATTATAATCCTCCGGTCACGACTTCTTCTAACTCAAGTACCTAAAGGGCTTTCAAAATAGTAGGTGATATCGACTTCACGGGGATCAGACATGTGGAGCCCTGCAGCCAATCATAGTGCTGGGTCGGACATATGGAAGACACAATTATGCCCACCACCAGTATACCAGTCATTAACGGGCCATATGCTAACTCCCGCTGACTTATTGGACTTCTTCCATAATTGTATATTGAGTCATAACTTGCAAACAAATGGTGTGGAAAAAAAAATAGGTACTTGATCTTCATTGTAAAACCAAACAGGTCTTCTCTGAGCTGGAACGTTGCCGGTGAGATTGAGTTTCGAAGAAGTGTTTGGAGAAAGGTTAAGGGGGTTGTTATCAAGTGAGGCCACAAATATTTTATTTGGACTATCAGTCTTTTGACTAATGTCAGCCATACATCATTTTGTAAAGGTGTATGATGAGGTGCTCCAAATAACCGTTACGTGTGTGAGTTTATCTTACCGTCTGCTACCTAACGTTGGATGGGGGCAGACTGGTTCTCCTAGAGGACATCAGTTGCGTCTGGAGAGGTCTTATTGGAAATGCATAATTGGAAACAAGGTATGGAAAGCAGTTCTCTCCTAGAAGGAAAGAAAACTAACCCTTAAGTGAATATCCAACCTATGAGGCGATTCGTGATGCTTAAAGTACGTGCAGGATGATCCGCAGCCGGAGCGTTTATAAACCATGGCCAAGAGCAAACTAGTCCGGCCATCTCTTCTAACTGGTTGACAAGTCTCTGATTATGGGCACATGATGGAGGGTCCTGCAAGTCACCTACAGGGGAGCCTTTTTCAGGGGCTGATATACCATTGCTGTAACTAGAGCAGCTGCAAGGGGCCCAAGAGATAAGGGGGCCACTAGCACCACCAAAGCAGGTAGAATTGTGTGATATTATGAGCTTTTGGACTGCAAAGTACCCATATACTGTTGTAGCACATGAACTCTCTTTATTCTCTGTCCACTTCTGAAAGGCACATTGCATGACTAGTATCTGACTATGGTCCACAGTCCAGATCTTCATATTTTCTCTGAAATACCATAGTGTTTCAGAGAACAATATACCTGACTGCAATCATCCATCCAGGCTACGATTCATGGTGACCCAGTTTGGGCAGCATGAATTGTTTCGTAATTTTCCCTTTGATGAGGCTTGCAAAATGGCTGGAGATACTAGTCACGACGTCTGCAGACATCTGTTTCAGGGTACTTGTCTGGTTGCATAGTCTTAGGTAAGAACTGACTCTCCCCATTGTGTACGGAGTCTTAAGACCCTGTCACACACAGAGATAAATCTGCGGCAGATCTGTGGTTGCAGTGAAATTGTGGACAATCAGTGGCTGTGTACAAATGGAACAATATGTCCATGATTTCACTGCAACCCCAGATCTGCCAAAGATTTATCTCTGCGTGTGACGGGACCTTTATTGTCAATGCTCCAAGCAAAACATGTGTGCAAAGTAACTAGTTTCTGGAAGGAGAGAAAACCATCTTACCAGTGCCCCTTTTCTTAGGTCCATCTTGACCATGTAGTTAAAATACCTACAACACTGACCAAGTCTAGGTTATGGCAAGTAGCAGAATTTTGGGACCATTTCTGGTGCACATTAGAATTATGACTTCCATTTGCCCAGTAGGAATGAAGAGGGTAAAGGCTGCTTTACACCAGGCAATCTATCGTGCGATAGATCGTCAGTGTCACGGTTTTTGTGACGCACATCCGGCATCGCTAGCGATGCCGGCATGTGTGACACCTCCTAGCGACGCAGTATCGCTCACAAATCGTGAGTCGTGTACTGCTCGCTAGGTTCCATAATATCGTTTAATGTAGTTGTTCATCGTTTCCGGGGTAGCACACGCCGCTCCGTGTGACACCCCGGGAACGATGAACAGCAGCTCGCCTGCGTCACGCGGCCGCCGCCGGCTATGTGAAGGAAGGAGGTGGGCGGGATGTTTACGTCCCGTTCATCTCCGCCCCTCCGCTTCCATTGGCCGGCGGCCGTGTGACGTCGCTGTGACGCCGAAAGTCCCTCCCACTCCAGGAAGTGGACGTTCGCCGCCCACAGCGAGGTCGCACGAGAGGTAAGTATGTGTGACAGGGGTTACTGACTTTGTGCGACACGGGCAGCGATTTGCCCGTGACGCAAAAAAGACGGGGGCAGGTACGATCGATTGTGAAATTGCACAATTGGTCGTACCATGTAAAGCCCCCTTTAGATCCTGGAGGCCAAAACTATGTGTCTCATTTTAGAGGAGGTCAAGTGAATGCTTAATTGTATCTTAACAGTCTTCGTTTTAGTGATCAGTGATAAAATCTTAATTTTTAGGTTTTACAGGCAGACACTGTAGTAATTGTATATTTGTAGAAAAAAACAAAAGGTTTAAACTTAATCTTGGATTTGTTAATGTGAAAGAGAAGACAGTGCTCCAGGTGTAAAATTTTTCACCACCATGGGGAGGTTTGGAGCTCAAAAAGGTTGTATTCTCTCAAGATCCTCTTAAGACACTGCCGACTTTTCACAACTTTTTTATTTGTGATGTCTTATTGGAAATTTTGATATATTATACAGGAACATTTCCCCATTAGCACCTCTGTATGTTGCCTTTGGCTCTCGTGATTACACGTGTCATGCGTTACATACGGACATCTCCTACTCCGTGCGTGACAGCTTGCCTGTCTTTCCTCCCCCTGTCTGTGTTATTACAAGGGGAGGAAGTACGGGGGGGAGCAAGGACAGGCAGCAGACAGGGGCAGGAATAAACCTGACCCACCTATTAGATATTCTGCAGCACCTATTGTCGCGGGCGGGGAGGAGGGTGTCGGCACACCGCGCTCACCCCTTCTGCTCGGGTCCGGCAGCTGCTCCTGGTGGCTCGAGCTGTGGGCCGGATCCCGGGGTTTCTCGAGCGACACTCCTCGCCCGTGAGTGAAAGGGGGTTTGTTGGGTGTGGGGATTGTTATAGTTCGTGACGCCACCCACGGTTGTGGTGATTGCACCACCGCTGCTCAGTATGGGGGTCCCGGGGATGGTGATGCGGAGCAGCCAGGTGTTGTGTTGCCCCTCCGTGGGTAGGGGTCGGTGATCCCGGGGCCCAGTGATGAGATGTAAAGTGTAGGGCCCGGTGGGCGCAGGGACGCGGGGGCAGCGCTGTGCCTTGCGGCACTGTGGTACTCACTCAGCCTGAGACGTGGACACAGTTTGTACGGTAAACCAAACGGCTGGTAGGACGGTCCCACAGACGGCTGCACCTGCACTCCCGGTAGGTGACGGTGATGTCCCTCTTCCTTGCACCTTTGTTTGACTTGTGGTAGCGGTGGATTCCTTCCGGTTACCCGCTCCCCGGCTGCAATCTGGGCCGGAGGAGCTCTACACTTTGCCCACAGGCGCTGGCCCTGAGAAACTGGTGCCGTGGCGGTGGCGGTGTCTCTCCGGTTCAGGTTGGGCTGTTGCCTTCAATCGGGACTTGGTTGTTGGGGGATCTACGTCCCCTTCACTGACGGATTTGGCAAATCTGGCGACTCCTAGCCTTGCCGGGGTCCGAGAGGCCCCTGCCCTGGTGCTGACTGTCCTTCGGAACACTGCTCCAGACCACCGGGCACACAGCCAACGGGGTCCTTCCAGGAACTTCCAAACGGTCCCCCTCCAGACAGTCACCGCCGTTGCTGACCTTGCTGATCTGGCCCTCCACAAAGCTGGACCCTTCAGGCTGTCTTTCTCTTCTGTCACTTCACTTGCTTTTCTCCTTTCCTACTTTCACTTTCACTTTCTTAACTCCTCTCCTCCCTGAGCTGAACTCTGTTGTTTACTCAAGCTCGTCCCTGAGCTGACTGCCTGGTTTTCCCGCCTCCAGAGTTGTGAGCTCCTCGGTGGGCGGAGCCAACCGCCTGGCCCACCCCCTGGTGTGCATCATCAGACTCCTGGAGGAAGGCAACAAGGATTTTTGGGTTAGCTGTGATGTGCCTACCTGGAGTGTGGGGTGTGGTGGTGTGTGACCTGTGTCCCCTGGCTTGCCCAGGGCGACACACTATCAATCAAGTAAAAGTGCATTTTGCAAACTTTACTTGCCTATATTTGAGAAAGTATACATCCGATGTATAGAATCAGCCTGATAGCGCCAGTATAGCACTGGCTTTAGTTTATATAGGAAAATCCTGGTGGTTGGTCCTCTTTAAGTTGACATTGACTTGTAGGGTGGATATCTCCAATAGGTGGCAGTAGAGAGCCAGCTTTCTGGAAGAGGGCATGTTTGCAGATTATTTTTTTTCCCCGGGAGCATTGCCTGGCCTATAATTCAGATTGATGAGAAATTTTACACCAGGAGCCCCACATAAGAAATGCCCTCAGAAGGAGCAGATACCCATTCTTGTCGAGATGTGTGTCAGGAGCGAGACTGCTTTTGTTCTGTAGAAATTAAAACAGTAACAAACTACGAGGAAGGATTTTGCAGCCGTGCCTCTGCGTGCTGGCACCGGCGCCCTTACCACAGGACACATACATTCCAGAACTGGCAGGAAGACCTAATTGGAAGTCACCCACTTGTAAATCTGCACAGATCCCCTGCACCTGCTCTCCCTCCGTTTGTAATGCTAAAATAGAGTCCTAAGTCTGCTCGTTCAGCTAGAAACTCCAAATGCATAGCAACGAAAAGAGACCGCACTGCTCCAGTCAACGTGTCCTGTATGTTATGCTAATGAAAAGAGCTGGCACAGAGAACGGTTTGTTTGCTGTGCGCTGCTGTAAGCTGAACATGATATATTATTTGTGCATGATCCCTGCGAACAGTCATGAATATACATTAGTCGCTGAAATGTCATATCTGACCGTTGTGGCACACCGGAGATGAAAGGTGCGAGTACCTGCCACTCCGCTAAGTGGGAGGCAATGCAACTGGACAGGGTCCTCAATTATCTCCCATCTATTAATGTCTAAAAGTTCTTTACCAGCCCCCAGGACAAAGAATGGGCGCTACATACCTACATGTTAGGAAATGAAACACAAGGCCAAAGCTACACATTGGTGCAACATCCTTACCGAATTTGGTGTGCACCAATATTGCAGCACACTCCTCTGCAGATGGGTGTGAGTACGACTTAGGCTATTAGCCATAATCGAATTCATCAGGATACATTGTTCTTATGTAGATCTAACACACTTACACTCTGTAAGAAATTTGGAAGAACGCACAAGAAGAACTTGACCACAGAAAGGGCACAGGTTGGGTTTGAGGCCAGAAACCTATGAGTTAAAAGGATTGAACCTGGCTTGAAAGTTTCCGATCGCTGGGGATTCTGACTGCTGAAACTTCACCAATCCAGATAAACCCCTGTCTGAATGGAGCAGTGGTCAATCATACACCAATCCAAATAACCCCCTGTCTGAATGGTGCAGTGGTCAATCATCCACCAATCCAAAGAACCCCCTCATCTGAATGGAGAAATGGTCAATCATCCACCAATGCAAAAAAAAATCCCTGTCTGAATACTGCATTGGTAAATCATCCACCAATTCACAGAACCCCCTGTCTGAATGGAGCAATGGTCAATCATCCACCAATACACAGGACCCCTGTTTCAATGGAGTAGTAGTCAATCATCCACCAATCCACAGGACCTCCTGTCTGAATGGAGCAGTGGTCAATCATCCACCAATCCACAGAATCCCCTGTCTGAATGGAGCAGTGGTAAATCATCCACAAATCCAAAACACCTCTGACTGAATGGAGCAGTGGTCAATCATCCAACAATGCAAAGAACCCCATGTTTGAATAGAGCAGTAGTCAATCATTCACCAATCCACAGGACCCCCTGACTAAATGACACAGTGGTCAATCATCCGCCAATCCAAACAACACCTTGTCTGAGTGGAGCAGTGGTCCGCTATTCACACTTCTGCTCCTTTCATTTTCAGTGGGAGTGCCAAATACCACTCAACCACCTCTATCGGCTATCTCCAGCAACCCCATAAACAATGTATGAAGCGGAGGTGTGAATAATTAACCACAACTCCATTCACACTGGGATCTTCTCCGGATCAGTGAGGGTCTTAGCAGTAAGACGGATAGTGATTGGGAAGGTATTCCTTATACAATCATAGATTATTTCCAGTCTTAAGCCTGCTTTACACGTTGCAATTTTGCATACAATATCGTATGCGATTTGCAACGCCCCATCATATGTACGGCACGTTCAATTTGTTGAACGTGCCGCACAAACGATTAACCCCGTCACATGCACTTACCCGTCCATACGACCTCGATGTGGGCGGCGAACGTCCACTTCCTGGAGTGGGAGGGACGTTCGGCGTCCCATCGACGTCCCGCGGCAGCCGGCCAATAGAAGCGAAGGGGCGGAGATGATTGGGACGTAAACATCCCGCCCACCTCTTTCCTTCCGCATAGCCGGCTGGAGCTGCGGGAGGCAGGTAAGATTTGTTCAATGTTCCCGGGGTGTCACACACTGCGATGTGTGCTGCCTCAGGAACATTGAACAACCTCATGTTCAATTCATGAGGAATGAACGACGTGCATGCGATGAACGGATTTTCGTTCAATCGCAATCGCACGTACCTGTTACACACTGCAATGTAACTTACAATGCCGGATGTGCGTCACTTACGACGTGACCCCGCCGACATATTGTAAGATACATTGCATTGTAAAGCGGGCTGTAGTTTACCCATTTTGTTACCCGTATTGAGACCAACATAACTATGAATCAGGACTAGAATGTCCATGGGATGGGACCTATGTGCCCATTACCAATGTATTGTACAGAAATTGAAAACATTCCCCCTTTTGTATATAGTTTACATGGTATATTTCATATTATTAAATAGAAGACTATGTAATTTGTTTGTGCAGAATCATATAGCTGGAAATCTGAAAAAAAAATTGCTGCATTCAACAATTTCAGGACCACTCTGATGCACCAAATGCCAAAGAATTCATAGAAAACTGTGGGAGCAATTCTGGCATCTGATTCCATCCGTCATTTCTCTAAAATCATGAATAGCATGGAACGTTTCCATTTATATGGCATCCTGAATACCTAACAAGTGCCCAGAAGCTACCTGGGATGAGATCCCATAATAAAGGAGGTGGAGGGAACCCAATTGATAAGATTCAAAATGTCACCCCAGGTTTCTCAGCACATAGAGGCCTCTATGTCTGCAAATACATCCATTCCTAATGCATCTTGACCTCTGAGATTACCGTAACCTATGACGCGGCATTTCTTTTGATCTTCAGAGACTTTATTCAATTCTATATAGCCTTACCTGCAATGCCAATAAGTTACTACACCCCTAGAAAATGAGTTATTTGCTATGACCACTGAAAAATAAAAAAATAAAAAAAATAAAGGCCATAGGATATATATTTAACGGGGTGGCCAGTAGTTCACTGTATATCTTGCCCCCAAAAAATTACATGAGTAGCTTGACAAACAATTCTGTGTGCTCCATTGTATGTACAGATGTGTCCTTTCTTTTCTTGGCTCCTCAGGGGCGGGACATAAAAATTCATGACCTTTCGAAGAAGTTTATGGTATATATGTGGCCACCTAGTGGTTGTGATGTGAGTTACAGCCTGTTTAGGCCATAATAATATATCTGGGTCAAGCAGTAAGGTTAGTATTCCATGAATACTGAATGGGGACCATGCAAACCGTCACCAATCTGCCGGCATCACCGGCTCCCCTTTGGGTTGGCTAACCTGGCACAACGAGTGGGCGTCATGCCGCAACGATATAGTCCCCCCAACCCAGCTCATCAAAGGAGGAGGCTATGGAGCCCTTGCTCCGTACTTTTCTCAGGCAGGAGCTTAGGCTGTGCACTTCTTGGATTTTTCTCAAGCGATCGGTTGGCGTCTCCAAGCCTTGACCTCCACCAATTTACTTCAAATTAAAAGGCCACTCAAATATCAATAAACATATATATGAAAAAAAATAATAATAAAGGTTTAGTTATTCTTTAATTATTTACAATAAGCCACTGGGTTAAAAGGAAATAACACAATATAATTAGTGCATATTATTCTATACTAATTATCAGGACCTTGGTAATTTACGCCCGTGCCCTCTTCTCGGCTGCCATCATTAGCAGGGCAGGCAATGCGCTTGTCTGCCGTAGAACTGGTGTGTCTGGACCTGACTAACGTCTACCAAGATTGTTACTGTTGGACTGATTTACATACATTGCTAAGTGACAGTTGACAGAAGAGCATAAACTCAGCTTATAGATGATTAATGAGGTGCTGTTGGCCAGCGCTGGCTCGCTTGCCTTCTCTTTAGGGGACTTTGAAAGCTGTTTTAGCGGATTTCTTTTCCATCGCACCAGACATGACTGTGTGGCCTCTTTTATGAGCTCCATGGACCCTATTTTCTTTGGGTGACCCTGATTACACCGGTGACTGACGCCTGCCATCTGGGCATTGCTCTTAAGTAGAGAATGTATTTTCCTGATAGGACCAAAAAGAAGTCCACTAAAATACAAGATCATGAATTTGTTTTTTTTATCTATTTTATATTTATATTTTATCTATATATTATAAGAAATAGGAAATATTTATTATGCACAATTTTTGCATTGCTGCAATGTACTTGATATGGAGAAAAGTATAAGGTCTTAGTCATTGAATTCAGGATTTTCTTTCTGTCGCATTGCCAGGGTGTACAACATCCGGTCTCTCATTCCCCGGTGTCTATCATCTGGCCCCTCTCCCCGGTGTAGACCATCCGGCCCCTCACCCCCAATGTACAACATCCAGCCCCTACCCCCGATTTACAACATCTGGCATCTCGCCCCCGATGTACAACATCTGGCTCCTCATCCCAGTGTATAAAATCCAGCCCCTCACACTGGTGTATAACATCCAGCCCCTTGCCCCTATGTAAAACATGTGGCCTCTCATCCCCCGGTGTATAACATCAAGTCCCTCGCCCCCCAGTGTATAACATCTGGCTCCTCACGCCCTGGTGTATGACATCCAGCCCCTCATACTGATGTATAACATCTGGCCCCTCATCCTAGTGTATAACATCTAGCCTATCACACTGGTGTATAACATTTAGCCCCTTATTGGTGTATAATATCTGGCCCCTCATCCTGGTATATAACATCCGGCCCATCACATTGGTGTACAAAATCCAGCTCCTCATTGTTGTATAATATCTGACCCCTCACCCTAATATAAAACACCTGGCCCATCACACTGGTGTATAACATCTGACCCCTCACACTTGTATATAACATACAGCCCCTCGCCCCGTTCTACAACATCTGGCCCCTTGCCTCGTGGTATGTAAGATCCGGCCCCAAGTCTAGGTGTATAGCATCCAGACCCTCGCTCCCAGTGTATAACATCCGGCTCTTCACAATGGTCTAGAACATCCAGCCCCTCGCTCAGATGTATAACATCTGGCCCCTCGCACCAGTTTATAACATCCAGCCCCTCACCCCCGATGGATAACATCTGGGCCCTCGCTATACCGTCTGCCTTTACTAACATGTGACAGAATGGCTGGTGGTGCGGAGCTCACAAATACCAGCGCAGTTCTGTAATAGGAGCCACCGATGTAACAAATCTGTTCATGACATTTATTCCCCCTAAATCTTCCCCATCACCTGTGAGTGATATTATTGAGAAGTGGAAGGAACCACAAAAACTCAGCCATGAAGTGGAGACCACATAACTTTCCAGAGCTGGGGGCCGAGTGCTGAGGAGCAGAGGGCAGAAAAGTCACCACCGCTCTGCTGACTCTATAACTGCAGAGTTCAGACCTCCTATGGTAACGTCAGCACAAACATTGCGCCCACTGGGAACTTCATGGTCAAGCAGCTGCAGCTGTACATCACCAAGCACAATGCCGAGCATCCCGATGCAGTAGAGTATAGCCACCACCACTGGGCTCTGGAAGAGACGTGTTGTGTGCAGAGAAGGATCACACCTCTCTATATTCTGCCTGATGGGTGAGTCTAGGTTTGGTGAACGTGTCAGCACAAGACATTGTAGATAACTGTAGCTCCAAACTTTGTGTGAACAGTTTGAGGAAGACCCTTATGTTCCCCATGACTGTGCCCAGTGCACAAGGTCCATACAGACATGGTTGAGGGCAGTCTGATGGAAGAACTAAGACCCCCAACCCCATCCAACACCTTCAGGATCGACTAGAACAGAGATTGTGAGACTGAACTCTCCCCAACATCAGGGTTCAACCTCACAAATGCTCTCCTGGATGAAGGACAAATATTCCCACAAACTCCTCCAATATCTTGTAGAAAGTCTTCCCAGAAGAGAAGAATCTGTTACATCTGAAGTGGAGCGACTCTATATTAATTCCCATGGTTTTACAATGTGGAGTCCTAGAAGCTTCTGTAGGTGAAATGTGAGCATGCCATATAGTTATTTCCATATAATGTATATACTGGTCACCCGTATTATGACAGTCATGCAAAAATTCTAAGAGATTTCTAATCAAGACTATATAAATTTGCTTCATGTTAAGTGTGAAAAGCAATAAATTAATGTTTGCAAAGTCAATATCCCTTTTTAAATAGCTATTTCTTTTTCAAATCTTACCTATAATGAATATTAACACATAAGAGGAAGGACTTGTGGATAAAATAACGGCCATCTTTGATGAAAAATTTATGCCAAACTCCTACCGTTATGATACTAGGCAGGAACTTGGATATCAAAGATTCGGAATGTTCCAAAATTCATCCAATTTATCCCCATTTAATGAGATATTGGATTTTGTTGCTTCCCTCCATCACAAAATAACAATATATTATCCGGGAGGCCACAAAACATCAGCTGTGTTTGTTGGGACTACTTTATTGGAGTAGTTAATGGGTAAATGGTTTGATTGACAGCTTGATTGGAGGATTAATTGGGGAATTGATGAATACATTAAGAGACCATTTACACTGTCTATTTCCTCGTGATATTGGTTCAGTATTGTAATGTCTGAAAATTAGATGCTGATTAAAGGCCATGAATGAGAAACAAGAAAAATGGTGGAATTTTTGATCAGGGCTTAATGAGCCAGTTCTAGTGGCAGCGTCCATATGGGGAAAGTGGAGGTACCGCAATTGACTGTAATGTAAAATGGCAGAAGTGACAAGCTCAGGGATTATTGGCTGAAAGGTCACTGAGGTTTATGAAGGCTGATTAGAAAAAAAAGATATTATTTATTTGGTATTTTTAGACATATATATATATATATATATATATATATATATATATATATATATATATATACACACACATACAGTATATATATATATATATATATATATATATATCTTCAGTATACATAGATATATATTATATACAGTATATACAGTACAGACCAAGAGTTTGGACACACCTTCTCATCTCTAGAACAACTATTAAGAGGAGACTTTGTGCAGCAGGTCTTCATGGTAAAATAGCTGCTAGGAAACCACTGCTAAGGACAGGCAACAAGCAGAAGAGACTTGTTTGGGCTAAAGAACACAAGGAATGGACATTAGACTAGTGGAAATCTGTGCTTTGGTCTGATGAGTCCAAATTTGAGATCTTTGGATCCAATCACCATGTCTTTGTACAAAAGGTGAACGGATGGACTCTACATGCCTGGTTCCCTCCCACCGTGAAGCATGGAGGAGGTGTGATGGTGGGGGGGTGCTTTGCTGGTGACACTGTTTGGGATTTATTCAAAATTGAAGGCATACAGAACCAGCATGGCTACCACAGCATCCTGCAGCGGCGTGCTATTCCATCTGGTTTGCGTTTAGTTGGACCATCATTTATTTTTCAACACGACAATGACCCCAAATACACCTCCAGGCTGTGTAAGGGGTATTTGACTAAGAAGGAAAGTGATGGGGTGCTACGCCAGCTAACCTGGCCTCCACAGTCACCAGACCTGAACCCAATCAAGATGGTTTGGAGTGAGCTGGACCGGAGAGTGAAGGCAAAAGGGCCAACAAGTGCTAAGCATCTCTGGGAACTCTTTCAAGACTGTTGGAAAACCATTTCCGGTGACTACCTCTTGAAGCTCATCAAGAGAATGCCAAGAGTGTGCAAAGCAGTAATCAAAGCCAAAAGGTGGCTACTTTGAAGAACCTAGAATATAAGACATATTTTCAGTTCTTTCACACTTTTTTAAGTATTTCATTCCACATGTTTTCATTCATAGTTTTGATGTCTTCAATGTGAATCTACAATTTTTAGAGTCATGAAAATAAAGAAAACTCTTTGAATAATGGGAAGGTGTGTCCAAACTTTTGGTCTGTACTGTATATATATATATATATATATATATATACAGTATATATATACATATATACTGTATATATATATATATATATATATATATATATATATATATACACACACACACCGGTATATATATATATATATATATATATATACCAAGTGAATCATATTTTATTAGTATATATATAGATGTGTAATAACCAATAGAAATATCTATTTACATTTTTTTATTGTTTTTATTTATTTATTGAGTTTTAAAAAATATTTTCTTAAAGGATATATCCACTGTAAGAGTTAATTTTTGATGCATCTAAAATAAAAAAAAGTTAGTAATAGTTCTTTACGATCGATTTCCTATAGTTGTCTGACTACACCTCCTATGCAGAAATATGTGTCTCCATGGTAACAGAAGTCCTCTTCCTGCAGTTCCTGTATTTTTGGAGGCCTGTGTTTATCCATGAAAACAGACATCAAACCCTTTGAAGTTACTTCTCTCTTGTCCAATTCTCTTCCAGTCGAATCAATGGATAAGTACCTGCATGTGTGACTGCAGGATCAGACTACGCACGGATTGTCTGTAGTCTGTTACCGTGGAGACACAAATAGTAATAGAAGATGTAGAAAGAATATAAACAACAGAAAATACCAAGACCTACTGCAAACATGGCTTCTATTTTGTATTAGATACTATTAAAAAGTTGTAATTTTAAATACCTAGATATTATCACAGTTGTTTAGTACTTGGACAACTCCCTTCGTATATGTTGAAGTCCCCCCAAGTAAAATAAGAAAAGGTTATACTCCCCTCCTGGTCTGGCGCCACTCCAGAGGTTCATCACTCGCGTGACATTGTTATGTGACTGACTGCGACTTGTACTATTTTGTCAGAGCAGATGACCATTGTGATTTACTAATGATGAGCGGTAGCGACACTATAATATCACGCGAGCACTGGGAGACCCGGCACCGACATCAATGAACCTGTGCAGGAGGGCAGCGTAAGCTTCTGTTTTACTTGTAAGAGGGGGACCTATTGTCATTTAACCTTGACCCTCGCCTTGAAGACATCCTTAGTTTTATGACTGTGTGATGTGTGTTTTTAAGTATATACAGTACAGACCAAAAGTTTGGACACACCTTCTCATCTCTAGAACAACTATTAAGAGGAGACTTTGTGCAGCAGCATGGTAAAATAGCTGCTAGGAAACCACTGCTAAGGACAGGCAACAAGCAGAAGAGACTTGTTTGGGCTAAAGAACACAAGGAATGGACATTAGACCACTGGAAATCTGTGCTTTGGTCTGATGAGTCCAAATTTGAGGTCTTTGGATCCAACAACCATATATTTGTAGAAAAGGTGAACGGATGGACTCTACATGGCTGGTTCCCACCGTGAATAATGGAGGAGGAGGTGTGATAGTGTGGGGGTGCTTTGCTGGTGACACTGTTGGGGATTTATGCAAAAATTGAAGGCATACAGAACCAGCATGGCTACCACAGCATCTTGCAGCGGCGTGCTATTCCATCCGGTTTGCATTTAGTTGGACCATCATTTATTTTTCAACAGGAAAATGGCCCCAAACACACCTCCAGGCTGTGTAAGGGCTATTTGACTAAGAAGGAGAGTGATGGGGTGCTACGCCAGATGACCTGGCCTCCACAGTCACCAGACCTGAACCCAATCGAAATGATTTGGGGTGAGCTGGACCACAGAGTGAAGGCAAAAGGGCCAACAAGTGCTAAGCATCTCTAGGAACTCCTTCAAGACTGTTGGAAAACCATTTCCGGTGACTATCTCTTGAAGCTCATCAAGAGAATGCCAAGAGTGTGCAAAGCAGTAACCAAAGCAAAAGGTGGCTACTTTGAAGAACCTAGAATATAAGACATATTTTCAGTTGTTTCACACTTTTTTAAGTATTTAATTCCACATGTGTTAATTCATAGTTTTGATGTCTTCAATGTGAATCTACAATTGTTAGAGTCCTGAAAATAAAGAAAACTCTTTGAATGAGAAGGTGTGTCCAAACCTTTGGTCTGTACTGTATATGGTAACTTGTTTAAATCCCTTTATATTGTTGCAGTACTGCCAACCACAACGAGATGTCACCGATTCCTGGTTTACTGTTTTTATAGGGGAGTTCAGTTTTTAGGAACAGAGACCGTGTTGTCAGGGTTAACTGAAGAGCCAGCCCACAGTGGGGTGGAGTAAGGGGAAAATAGGAAAAGGGATTTCCTGTTTTTAGGTTTGTTGTATAGTTATTGTGTAGTATAAGCAGAAGGGAGAATGCCAAGCACAGAGAGAAAAGTGGTGACTGGACCTGGGGTGCAGATGTAGATTTTTGGAGGCGCACTCAGAGAAATAAGGGCTCCTCGCCAAGCAGGCTGTGTGAAAGTCTGAGGATACTGTGTCAGGCCAGGAAAAAATAATTTGTCCAGCTCACCTGCTCACTGGAGACCATTAAACTCTGGACCGTGCACGGAGGGAAAGTCGGCTAGGCTTAGGCAATAAATCCAAAAGGAGGTATCCAGCAATCTAGTCCAAGAGATAATTCTTAAAATGTGCAAAATGTATTAGATCATATTAAAAAAATCCATACAGGGTCGACAATAGCCCAAAAGAGGACGCGTTTCGAACGTAGTAGTGTTCTTAATCTGTCTCCTGTGTCAGGCCAGTGTATAACGGGGACCCTACAGAGAGGAAGAGGCCGCCTGGCTGAAGTCGCTCTAGGAACGACTCTGGGAAAAGCAGCATAGCAGTGCCAGGTATCCTAGCCACAGCGAAACACGTGGACCCATGTGGTTAGAGATCGGTGGGAAATAGATGAGCAAACCTCTGATTCCTTTATAGCTGATGTGGAAAGAGTTAAAAACATGTCTGCAACCATTCTGTATTAGAATGACAATGCCTTGTAAGAAACTGTGTTTGAGACTACTCACAAGTTAAGTGAAAAAAGTTTTTAACCCCTGTTGTGGACTCTCCCTTAATGGCCCTAAACGCAGTGGTTCCACGCTATGTGCTGGCACAGAGAAACTAGAGGATTCCGGCCTAGAAGTAATGGTAAAAAAAGAGAACACTTCCACACACACTACCACCATTGTCTGTAGCGTGCTGGGGCGAAGAAACTTCCCTATGACTACCGCCCTGGGCACGTCCACATACTTGGGGGACTCAGGTATTTAAGAGGGGGTTGTCCAAATAATGAACAACCTGTTTAGAGGGAATGTGACATAAAAAAAATTAACCTGCACATATGGGGTTAATCTGCATGTTAATAGCATTGTGATGCTACCGGTGTGTCCTCACTCCCAGCAGCCTCAGGCTTTCAGTCATAGGGGTGCAGCTGGTAAAGTTTCAGTCTCCACTTTGAGCATAACGAGTGGCGGTTGTATCCACGTCCCTGCGCTGACTGATAGCCGGATCTGTACTGATGCGCTGCTAAGCCGGCTGTCAGTCATATCAGGAGTGTGGTTACAGCTTCCGCTCACTGTGTACAGAGAGGTGTCTGAAATTGTGCCGGCTCACCTCTATGACTGAAAGCCCAAGGCTGCCGGAAGGAATAACGTTAATTTCCTCCTGGCAGTGGAGCTTTCAGTGCTGGCGCCGGGCAGCTTTAGAGCACTATTAACATGCATATTAACACCATATTTCCAGGATAATAGTATTTTTTAACATGACAGGTTTCCTTTGATACAGTTTTCTTACAGACTGCTCATTATCTCAAAGGACATGTATAGTGCAGGATTTTTGGCTACAAGGTCACATGGTAATGAATATTGGTTTAAAATGTTGCTTCCTTGTGTCTTCTATTAATTTTCTTTAAATTTAATTTAGGGTCCCAATTTCTCACTAAACAAATTTAATTCAATAGCATGTTATGTTACATATCAATGGAGTGCAATTCCCATCACAACCACTTGGCGGACAAATCATAAACACCTACAGCATAAACATCTCTCAACAGAGTATCCTGAAGTTATAGTGTTTTCTTTAAATTGGTCACCTCATGTCACACATCTTGGGCTATAACAAGGAGCCAAAACCGTCCATCCTCAACATATCGCCTTAAGTTAAAAGAAATGTATATATAGTATTTATAAAATTAAATATCAACTGACTCTTATGGATGTAAAGAATTCAATGGGGCTGTAGGACCCCATTACGTACTGAAACCTCTGTACCCCCAATAATTAAGCCTCATGTAGAGCCCCATAAGTGTCTATGGATGCCGTAAGGACAGTAGAAGTTCTACAGGGTCGGAATATCGGAGTGTAAATGAGACCAAGGTGTTACTTTATAAATAATGAAGTGTAGTAATAAAGTCTACTCCACCTGCAATGGTAAATTGCTTCAAACAAAGTTAGCGAAATAAGAATCAGCTTTAATTAGGCTCATTAGAGAGTCGACCGCAGCCGCCCATCTCACTGTGTCAGGTACAGAGAGCTGTTAGGCATTTGACAGAGTCTGTTGTATTGTTAAATATTGCAGTAGATCATTAGGCTATATGTTACATTTATACTGTCGGAAATCAGCGCGTGGTAATCCTCCTCACCGCAGGGTGAATAGTTTTCACAGGCATTTGGGATTTGTAGGTTAACGCTTTCCTGCAGTGACAGCTGTCAAATTTTACAGAGCGCTAAGAAGTTATTTGGACGACTGCAACACGAGAAACGGTTAACAAAACACAAGTTCAGAGATCCCACGCCATCATCGGCCAGAGCCGAAAATTGAGGTTTAATAGGTCTACGTATATAAAAAGCCATAGGAAGCGAAAAAAATCCCTTCCCAGATGGATAGTCATGCAGTTCATAAACAATGCATGTATAAAGGGATTTCAGAGAATAGGAAATCATTCTAACCGAGCATGAAAATCAGAATAATTCAATATTTGCATTGGCCAATTTGGAAAAAAAAATTGTGATTGTTAAAATCAAGAACTGCACTATCGGGCAAAACAAATAAGTTCTCTGAGGTCTTCTGGATTAAAGAAGGGGCTCGATGCAGGAACATCCCCCTATCTATCGGCAGAAGGGGAATGGGCCTATGAGGTCTGCAACTACCTCTACGACTCAAGAGCAATCCCCTATCTACCGGCAGAAGGGGAATGGGCCTATGAGGTCTGCAACTACCTTTACAACTCCAGAACATCCCCTTATCTATTGGCAGAAGAGGAATGGGCCTATGATGTATACAACTACCTCTACGACTCAGCAGCAATCCCCTGTCTAACAGTAGAAGGGGAAAAGGCCTATGATGTATACATCTACCTCTACAACTCATGAACATTCCCCTATCTATTGGCAGAAGGAGAATGGGCCTATGAGGTCTGCAACTACCTCTACGACTCAAGAGCAATCCCCTATCTACCGGCAGAAGGGGAATGGGCCTATGAGGTCTTCAACTACCTTTACAACTCCAGAACATCCCCTTATCTATCGGCAGAAGAGGAATGGGCCTATGATGTATACAACTACCTCTACGACTCAGCAGCAATCCCCTATCTACCGGTAGAAGGGGAAAAGGCCTATGATGTATACATCTACCTCTACAACTCATGAACATTCCCCTATCTATTGGCAGAAGGAGAATGGGCCTTTGATGTCTACAACTACATCTACGAATTAGGAGCATCCTCCTAAATACTGGCAGAAGGGGAACGGGCCTATAACGTTTACAACTACCTCTTTGACTCAGGAGCAATCCCCTATCTACTGGCAGAAGGGGAAAAGGCTTTTGATGTCTACATCTACTTCTTTGACTCAGGAACATCCCCCTATCTACCGGCAGAAGGGGAATGGGCCTATGATGTTTATGACTACCTCTATGACTCAGGAGCAACCCCTATCTACCAACAGAAGGGGAAAGGGCCTAGCATGTCTACAACTACCTCTACGAATCAGGAACATTCTCCTATCTACCGTCAGAAGGAGAATGGGCCTATAATGTCTACAACTACCTCTACGAATCAGGAACATCCCCCTATCTACCGTCAGAAGGAGAATGGGCCTATAATGTTTACAAATACCTCTATGACTCAGGAACATCCCCCTATCTATTGGCAGAAGGGGAATGGGCCTATTATATCTCCAAATGCTTCTAATAAAGAGAGGCCAAGATTCAGACCCTTCCTACCTAGAGTAACCCAGCACTAGTTTGGTGGCTCACTATCCTCCATATATACTCTAGTCAATGATAATGACCAGTGTGAAGAAAATAAAGTATTCTTGTCACATATTTGGCACCCTATACCCATGGTTTGCAAAGTGTTTTTGGCCATTTAAGAAAAAAAAAACATCAGCGAATACCATAACGTAAAAACAACTTAAAAAATGACTGCAAATTATGAATAGGGACCAAAATAGTTATAAAAAAACCAAACAAACAAGAAATTCCAATAGGTTCTACATAATTCATTAAAGTGGTTGTCCAAGGTAAAATACTAAAGACTATACTCACCTTCTGTACCGGTGCCATTCCAGTGGTGTCTGGGATCGTGGTGCTGGGGCTCACTAAAGGGGTTGTCCACTACTAAAACAACCCCTTTTGATTCCACGTTCCCCAAGATAAAATAATAAAGACTATACTCACCTTCAAGTGGTGTCTGGGCTTGTGGTGCTGGGCTTCACGTGGGATAGTGACCTCACTCGAGCCCCGTGTCCAGTCAGCTCCAGATTTCAGTCTCCCTGTCTTCGGACCAAACAAAATGAACAGGAAGTGAGCACAGCTGAAGCACTCACTTTCAGTTGATTACCTCATTTGGTCAAAGGTGAGAAGACAGAAGTCTCTGGTGACTGGTGGCGGGCTTGTATGAAGTCACAACCCCACGTGAGCACCTGCACCACTGGAAGGGTGATGGTACGGGAGTTGAGTATGGGCTTTATTATTTTACCTGGTGGAAACATGTGGAATCAGAAGGGGTTGTCCAAATAATGGACAACCCCTTTAAATTCCGATTCTGAAAACCAGCTCTAGACATAAGTTTCAGTTTTAAGATAGCAATTAATGAGTTTTTGTGGTATAAAGATCTATTTAAAGGGGCCAAAGTAGAAAAACATGGCCGCTTTCGTACAAGAACAGTGACATTGCTGTCTGTTGACCAAATTGAGGTTGACTGTTGATCAAACTGAGGTTGAGCTCCAAAAGTATATACAATCTATGGAAGGGTTTTCTGGTGTTTTTTTTGGAAGAAAGTAGTCATAATTTGTAATACTATAACCCCTTGAAGACAATGAGTATGCAGAGATTATTTTGCCCTGTGAATTCTGTATTCTTCCGTACAAAGTCTTCTGCTCACCACCACATATGACCTTTCTCTGGCCACCATGGAATCATCTAGTTTTTCACTTTTGGAAGAAATGTTCCTGTGAGGACTGGAGAGGGGTGCGCGAGCTGAACATAGAGGGTGATTAGCGTGCCTTCTGGTTTGGGCTGTGGAAGATTTTCACACATTGCCAGAATTTTTCTTTTTTAAGTGGCCCAATTAACGTAACAAATGACTAGCCATGAGGTCTGAAGGCATCCTGTTGATTAATGTCATTTATCTTGTGCGGCAGCAGCACCAGTCTGAATGGCTGCTAATGATCATATACATTTATACACATTTGTTGTATATTTTTCTTCTTCTGGGATTTAGATACAAGCACAAGGTAGTCACTATGATTGAGTAGAGGCGACAGGACGATTTAGGTGCAACCTCATACAACGCTGATGGAGGAATTTGTCCCCTCAAAGAGAATTTTGTTTTTCTATGTAACTTTCAAGAAGAAATCAAGAAAAAAAAATCAATTACTTATGACATGACTTAAGGTCTTCAGACCATTAAAGGGGCTTTCTGAGCAAAAAGAAATGATCCACACGGGCTTGAAATTGTAACACTCACCTACCATATAGTCAGCAGAATTCAGTGCAAGCTGCAATATGCTCCGGCACTGGAAGAGGGGACGTCACCATTCACCATTCAAACAGCAGCAACACTGTGATTAGCTGCAGCGGTCAGGTGACTGGAACAGCTCGTGTTTTTTGATGATACTCTGCTCAAGTCAACAGATTGCTGCAGCCCATCTCTGTTTGCAGCAGTATTGCCGCTTGTGGAATCGTGATGTCTCATGTTTTGGGTGAGTATTATAGTAATTTATTTCTTGTACAAAGGGGCAGTATTATAATAGTCTATATTCTTGTATTTAGAGGGTTGTTTTACATTAGTTATCTGGTTGCACATAGGGGGCAGTATTATAGTAGTTATATTCTTGTACATAGGGGCAGTATTATACCGTAGTAGTTATATTCTTGTACATAGGGGCAGTATTATAGTAGTTATATTCTTGTACATAGGGGGCAGTATTATAGTAGTTATATTCTTGTATATAGGAGCAGTATTATAGTAGTTATATTCTTGTACATAGGGGCAGTATTATAGTAGTTATATTCTTGCACATAGGAGCAGTATTATAGTAGTTATATTCTTGTACATAGGGAGCAGTATTATAGTAGTTATATTCTTGTACATAGGGGCAGTATTATAGTAGTTATATTCTTGCACATAGGAGCAGTATTATAGTAGTAATATTCTTGTACATAGGGAGCAGTATTATAGTAGTTATATTCTTATACATGGGGCAGTATTATAGTAGTTATATTCTTGTACATAGGAGCAGTATTATAGTAGTAATATTCTTGTACTTGGGGCAGTATTATAGTAGTTATATTCTTGTACATAGGGGCAGTATTATAGTAGTTATATTCTTGTACATAGGGGCAGTATTATAGTAGTTATATTCTTGTACATAGGGGCAGTATTATAGTAGTTATATTCTTGTACATAAAGGCAGTATTATTGTAGTTATATTCTTGTACATAGGGGGCAATATTATAGTAGTTATATTCTTGTACATAGAGGCAGTATTATTGTAGTTATATTCTTGTACATAGGGGGCAGTATTATAGTAGTTATATTCTTGTACATAGGGGGCAGTATTATAGTAGTTATATTCTTATACATACGGCCAGTATTACAATCGTCATATTTTTGTACATGGGGAAGTAATATAGTAGTTATTTTCTTGTATATAGGGCAGTATTATAGTAGTTATATTCTTGTACATAGGAGCAGTATTATAGTAGTTATATTCTTGTACATAGGAGCAGTATTATAGTAGTTATATTCTTGTACATGGGGCAGTATTATAGTAGTTATATTCTTGTACATAGGGGCAGTATTATAGTAGTTATATTCTTCTACATAGGGCCAGTATTACAATCGTTATATTTTTGTACATGGGGAAGTATTATAGTAATTATATTCTTGTACATAGGGGCAGTATTATACCGGAAGTCAGATCATTTTGCCTATGGACCCCCACAAACTAATAGCAGCCTCATTCTTCCTAATATTGGGATTTAACTATTCTTGCGCAATTCCTACCCAAAGCCAAACTGCTATCAAGTATCAAAATTAGAGAGTGAAAAGCCATCTCCTAATCTTCCATTATTGATGATAATGACATCTAAATGTATTACATGTAATATTTTTATTATTAATAGTATTACTAATGCAGTTTCATATCTGAAGGGACCTGCAGCAATGGTGATCTTGCCTTTTGAATACAATCTGAGTGCAGTAAAGACTGACACAGCAGTAGGGATTGGGTAGTAACGAAAATGCAAATCTGCAAAATGGATTAATGGATCACTGCTAACCCCTCTAGACTTTATTGGTGCTTTTTAGTTGATTTTTACCAGTTTTGACCAATGTAGAGTTCGAAGATTGATGAATAAGTGCAGTTGTTAAAGTGACTTATATTTGTAGGTCATTTTAGGAAGAAAAAAAATTGTATAAGACAGCAGGTACGAGTGGTGCGGCAGATAGTGAATGGGAAGAACGCGATGCAGGGAAAAGCTCCGAGTCAGCATCGGAGGACGGAGTCATTGCACTTTGTATAGGACGGATGCTGAGTCGGTCGTCTCGTGCTTTCTCTACAGAGCAGAGTAAATCACCCCTCGCCTCTGTGTCCACTGCCATTTCCTCCTGTCTCCTTTCCCCATTTCTCTTTCATTATCGCACCATCCCATTCGAACTGGCAGCGGTGTCACCGAATATACTGATATCAGCTCTTTCCGTCAATAACTTATTGGCATGTATGAGGGAATTCAGGCGGTGACATCTCTTTGACATCCTTCTGATGTGCCTCGATATCCTGAAATGGCCATTAATATGTATGAGGCAGCTCCCTTAGCAAGAGTCAGAACTGCATGTGGCATGGCTAAGAGGTCCCCGAAGGAGATCCGTGTCTTTATTTGTAGGAAAACAGGACACAAAATACTTGTCCGTGCCCGTAAATATATTCCTAAATTATCTCGTTTCATTTGATATATTCATTTGATCTTTGTTTTGATTGCGACTTAATTCCTCTGAGGGTTCAGTGCATTAATGTTTTTTATTTTTATGCCTGAGGTGTTTCGGCACTTGGGTCCCACTGGCATTACTGAAAGAAAAATGTGCCTACCCCTAAATAACAGAGCACTGGTATCCTGGCAGGCTTAGCATCGCAAATTAGGAGAAAAGGGACAAAATCAGCAGTGTGATTTATGTGTGTATTTATGTGCATGTTTGTGTATAAGTGTGTGTATCAGTGTGTGTATGTATGTGTGTATTTATGTGCATGTATGTGTATCAGTGTGTGTATCAGTGTGTATATGTATGTGTGTATTTATGTGCATGTATGTGTATAAGTGTGTGTATGTGTGTGTGTATTTATGTATGTGTATCAGTGTGTATCATTGTGTGTATGTATGTGTGTATTTATGTGCATGTGTGTGTATCAGTGTGTAAATCATTGTACGTATGTGTGTGTATTTATATGCATGTATGTGTATCAGTGTGTGTATGTATGTGTGTATTTATGTGCATGTATGTGTATCAGTGTGTGTATCAGTGTGTATATGTATGTGTGTATTTATGTGCATGTATGTGTATAAGTGTGTGTATGTGTGTGTGTATTTATGTATGTGTATCAGTGTGTATCATTGTGTGTATGTATGTGTGTATTTATGTGCATGTATGTGTATCAGTGTGTATATCATTGTACGTATGTGTGTGTATTTATATGCATGTATGTGTATCAGAGTGTGTATGTATGTGTGTATTTATGTGCATGTATGTGTATCAGTGTGTGTATAAGTGTGTGTATTGATGTATATGTATGTTTATCAGTGTGTGTATGTATGTGGGTATTTATGTGCATGTATGTGTATAAGTGTGTGTATGTGTGTGTGTGTATTTATGTATGTGTATCAGTGTGTATCATTGTGTGTATGTATGTGTGTATTTATGTGCATGTATGTGTATCACTATGTATATCATTGTACGTATGTGTGTGTATTTATATGCATGTATGTGTATCAGTGTGTGTATAAGTGTGTGTATGTGTGTGTATTTATGTGCATGTATGTGTATAAGTGTGTGTATCAGTGTGTGGATGTATGTGTGTATTTATGTGCATGTATGTGTATCAGTGTGTGTATCAGTGTGTGTATAAGTGTGTGTATGTGTGTGTGCATTTATGTAGATGTATGTGTATCAGTGTGTGTATCATTGTACGTATGTGTGTGTATTTATGTGCATGTATGTGTATAAGTGTGTGTATCAGTGTGTGTATGTGTATTTATGTATATGTATGTGTATAAGTGTGTTTATCAGTGTGTGTATGTATGTGGGTATTTATGTGCATGTATGTGTATCTATGTGTGTATAATTGTGTGTATGTGTGTGTATTTATGTGCATGTATGTGTATAAGTGTGTGTATCAGTGTGTGGATGTATGTGTGTATTTATGTGCATGTATGTGTATAAGTGTGTGTATGTGTGTGTGTGTATTTATGTATATGTATGTGTATCAGTGTGTGTATCATTGTGTGTATGTATGTGTGTATTTATGTGCATGTATGTGTATCAGTGTGTATCATTGTACGTATGTGTGTGTATTTATGTGCATGTATGTGCATAAGTGTGTGTATCAGTGTGTGTATGTATGTGTGTATTTATGTGCATGTATGTGTATCAGTGTGTGTATAAGTGTGTGTATGTGTGTGTATTTATGTATATGTATGTGTATAAGTGTGTGTATCAGTGTGTGTATGTATGTGTGTATTTATGTGCAAGTATGTGTATCAGTGTGTGTATAAGTGTGTGTATGTGTGTGTGTGTATTTATGTATATGTATAAGTGTGTTTATCAGTGTGTGTATGTATGTGGGTATTTATGTGCATGTATGTGTATCAGTGTGTGTATAAGTGTGTGTATGTGTGTGTATTTATGTATATGTATGTGCATAAGTGTGTGTATCAGTGTGTGTATGTATGTGGGTATTTATGTGCATGTATGTGTAGAAGTGTGTGTATCAGTGTGTGTATGTATGTGTGTATTTATGTGCATGTATGTGTATCAGTGTGTGTATGTATGTGTGTATTTATGTATATGTATAAGTGTGTTTATCAGTGTGTATGTATGTGTGTATTTATGTATATGTATAAGTGTGTTTATCAGTGTGTGTATGTATGCGTGTATTTATGTGCATGTATGTGTATCGGTGTGTGTATCATTGTACGTATGTGTGTGTATCTATGTGCATAAGTGTGTGTATCAGTGTGTGTATCAGTGTGTGTATGTATGTGGGTATTTATGTGCATGTATCAGTGTGTGTATGTGTGTGTGTATTTATGTATATGTATGTGTATAAGTGTGTTTATCACTGTGTGCATGTATGTATGTATCTATATGCATGTATGTGTATCAGTGTGTGTATCATTGTACGTATGTGTGTGTATCTATGTGCATGTATGTGCATAAGTGTGTGTATCAGAGTGTGTATGTATGTGTGTATTTATGTGCATGTATGTGTATCAGTGTGTGTATCAGTGTGTGCATGAATGTGTGTATTTATCTGCATGTATGTGTATCAGTGTGTGTATTATTGTACGTATGTGTGTATATTTATCTGCATGTATGTGTATAAGTGTGTGTATGTGTGTGTATTTATGTGCATGTATGTGTATAAGTGTGTGTATGTATGTGTGTATTTATGTGTGTTATGTGTATAAGTGTGTGTATCAGTGTGTGTATGTGTGTGTGTACTTATGTGCATGTATGTGCATAAGTGTCTGTGTCAGTGTGTGTATTTTAGTGCATGCATGTGCAGACGTGTGTGTATAAGTGTGTGCTTCTGTGTGTTTGTACTACAGTATGTGATTTTGTGTTCTTGCATGTGACCGCATATTTGTGTGTCTGTTTTTGAATATAAAGTACTGTATGTGTGTATGTTGTGTATGTATGTATGTATGCAAGTTTACATATCTATGGCTGCTCATGTGTGTAATTGTGTATGTGTGTATTTATGCAAGTTTGCATATGTATGCTTGCTTGTGTGTGTTTAGGTGTGTGTATGATGCAAACATTCTGTATACTTGTGTGTACACTAACATACATGTCTATGGGCTGTACATACACTTACAGTATATATATGAGTAGTGTATTGAGGAATGCGATAACATCTGTCCAAGACAAGAATCCAAATTTCCCAACAGTTCCAAACTTCCTAGAGTTGATTTTTTTGTAAACAATCCCCAGAATTTTTAATGTGTCGCAGTCCTGAAAGTTTGAGGTTTACCCAAACTCCACCCAATCCTCCAGGATTACACTTGACACTTAAGGGGGTTGTCCAATATAAACACATTTTCTCCTATATGCAGAAGAAAAGATAACTTTCCGATCGATGGGGAGACGAATGCTGGGACATGTATGTACTAGCAGAATGGTGATTTTTTTTTTTTTTGTCACAGGCACTTTTATTCCCATTACAGTATGGACATCTGACTGTCGCCCGATTCATTCTCTATCGGAGGGTCGATAAAGGTTCGACGTTCGGTTCGATAAAGGTTCGGCGTACCACTTGTTTGGTTCGGCAAACCGAACCGTGGTGGGTTCGCTCAACTCTACACCTGAATGCTGCCCCATTCATTCTCTATCGGAGGTTTGCTAAAGGTTCAAAGTTCGGTTCAATAAAGGTTCGGCGTACCACTTGTTTGGTTCGGCAAACCGAACCGCGGTGGGTTCGCTCACCTCTACACCTGACTGCTGCCCCATTCATTCTCTATCGGAGGTTTGATAAAGGGTTGAAGTTCGGTTCCATAAAGGTTCGGCAAATGTACCACTTGTTTGGTTCGGGGAACCGAACCGCTCATCTCTACACCTGACTGCCGTCCCATTCATTCTATATCGAAGCTGTTGGAAAAAGCCAAGCACAGCATTCGGCAGCCCCATATGAAATTAATAGAGGGTCTGTCAAGCATTTGCATTGCCGTTCCATTTTGTAGGTGATAAAAGTGCGCCATTCTGCCAATTCGTGCAGGTCCCAGAGGACGGTCACCTACCACCCAACACGTTATCACCTTGACTTAGGAACGTCTGACTGACGGCCCTAACTTGCCGTTCTGACCCAAACCAGTTATCCACCTTTCACCACTTTTCCACTTAAAATAAGACACGGACTGCGTGACATTGGATGTAAAGGCCACAGCAGCCTCGTTTATTAACACCAAAATAATCAATAACATTTTTCCATAAATGTAGTAAATAACTCCATAAACATAACCACCAGCAAAGGAGGGGGGGGGGGGTAAGTGAAGAGTCTCTTTGTACCTGATTGCAACACCAGCTCCACCATGTGCCCTCAGCCGCACCACACCGACTCGAGGACACCCAGCCGAGTGTTGCTCCACCATGTGCCCTCAGCCGCACCACACCGGCTCGAGGACACCCAGCACATTAACATGCCCTGCTGTGACCCAGCACAGCAGGGTCCCACGTTAACATGTCCCGCTGTGACCGAGCACAGCAGGGACCCACCAACCATACCATTGCACACCAGGGGTAACCCGCTCCTGCACTGGGTTCCCCCCCGCTCTTTGTGCAATCCACCGACTTCAAATACCCCCCTCCTTTCCGACGACTGCTGCGACAAGGTCAGTCCTCCTCGTCTCTCCATGTCGATCGCCAGAAAACCAAAAATAGGGCGGGTGGGCGGGACAATTCCAGACGTCTTCAGGTAATGAATGACCTCCCACCTCCTAATCCAGCCCTATATATACTCCTCTACACTAGCAACCCCCCGGACCAATTACATGGCCCCACAGCCCTATAACTCCACCTCCCATTTTCCCGCACAAAATACCCTGAGCATTAACCCCTTTCTAATCCTCAGGCCTAGCATCCCTCCTCAGTCATGTTGCCCTCCCTTGAGCCCTTTCAGGGCAGGCGTCCGGGCTTTTCTATCTCATGGATAGGTGATAACTGGTTTTCACTGGACAAACCTTTAAGTGATTCACATCATCAATAATCCTGCGTTTTCATGTGCATATAGATGCATTACTACATGATCATGTGAGAACTAAACAGCATTTATATTCTGCAGCAAACATTTCTGAGACATGGCTGCCAGATCAGTTTTTTTGGACCCTTTAACCCATTTTTGAGCCATTGTGAATACTTAACAGTTAACACCGTAACGAGTCCTGCGTCATTTACCCTGTTCTAAGAGATAATATAAGAAATTCCATTAAACCAGAAGAGCCAACATTTAATATTTTTTTTTTTACATTTTTCCTCTTTTTTTGCTCTTCTATAATAATTGTAATTTCTAGTGCTCCCTTTTAAAACCACGTTCTGTTCTGGTTTGCAATAAACGCTTTATAGCTGGAGCGGCGTGACACTGACCTTTATTTTTATGCTCTGGCATTTTACAGATGAGGTCAGGGAAATATTACTAAAGAAAACTTAAAATGAAGAAAAGGAAAAAAGATCTATTTTTAAATACATTTTCTCTGAAATATTTATTTATTTGTAGGAAAAAAAAAATCATCCCTTCGCTTTGATATAGGCGACCATATAAAAATCCATAAATAAATTGATTTTTTAACTTTTTTTTAAAATATATATTAGGCTTTGCTGGGATAAGGCTTGTTATTGCAGAGACTGTGAAGCCATTGTAGAAATTTATAGCACTTGCATTCACTTATAAAAATTGATTCAGGCTCCGCGGGGGCTGGGACAATTTGGTTTGCCTGTGTACACCAGTGTCCAACCAAGACAATGTAGCACACATCAAATAATTAAAAAAAATGTGCAAAAGTATTAAGAAGAATCTTTAATTGGTGTAAACATGATGAAAAGCTTCAAAAGGTCCAAATTAGAAAAAAAACAAAAAAAAAATTTGAAGTTGATTTTGAAACTCATTACCTATTATAAAGGATTATTCTATGAACAATATCAATCACTGATCCACCTGTGATAAATGTATGATCGCTGAGAGTCTACGGGGGCCTCCACCAATCAAGAAAATGATGGTCCTGTATGGCTCATATGAATGAGGCCTAACTTTCTAATGTGAACTTGAGCAAACTGAACATGATTAAGCAGTTGGCTGTTGGGCTCACATAAAACTGCCCATTTTTGTGTGCTAAGAATCTCAATCTTTGCGTGTCTTTCATAGCAGTAATGCAGGTCTATATTCCCATATTCATTGTTCCACATATCTTAGCACTACAGAGTGCAGCTGTCTCCTTTTTGTTACTGTTTCATGTTCAGTTTGCACCTGTTCACATTAGAAAGGTAGGATGTGCCATCAGTCTTTTTCTTAGATTACAGGGTCATGTCTTCTGATTGAGCACTTCTGCTCTTAAGCCTCAGGGGATTTTAATTTTCCATTTGCAGGTCCCTGTCCACCCATAAATTGTACGTTGTTTTTTTTTAACCCAGAGAGAGGCATTAGTTTTATAGAGACCCAACAAAAATGAGGTCGCCTTGCCCTTGGCTGATGGGCTCACATAAAACTGGCCATTTTTGTGTGCTAAAGATCTAAATTTTTACGTTTTCCATAGCAGTAATGCATGTCTATATTCCCATATTCATTGTTACACATGTCTTAGCACTACAGAGTGCAACTGTCTCCTTTTTGTTCATATGAATGAAGCGTGGGTCTCTGTATGGGAATGGTGGTCTTGCATGTGCACTACTTCTGTCATAGACCCACAGAAAGGAAAAAACGTTTGGAATTCATCCACTCTTATGGGTCATTCACGTAGAGGATATGGTGGGCACTACTTCTTCCTTCACACTGGGAAAATGGAACCCCATTTTAAGGTTCTTTTAGGGTCCCAGCAATCGGACCCCCACTGATTATAAATTTATCACCTATCCTGTTTTTCACAACCTGCCTTTATCTTTAGGTTACTTCAGTAAGATTCGGATAACACTACATTTTGGAACCATCATTATCTTGGAATTCTAGATTTTTGGGAATCACAAAATGAGTATTTGTAAGAAGCCAAAAATTGGATAAAATTCCAAAATTCAATCCTGGTAAATGATAGAAAATGTGACTTTTATGGCATCTTCAATCATACCAGAGCTGATTTGGATATAACGATGTACAGATGCTTCTACTATCATGTCAGGTGAAGCAAGTTATCGTAAAGGGATCCTGTCATGCTGCCCGAACCATTGGCAGCTTGAATCAGACATCGGCTGCGTTATTGCATTGTCACTGCTGTATCTTCGCATCATGAGACTCTCAATATTAAACATGTTTCATTTATTTTTGGCAGTTGTAGGGTTAATGTCAGTTCAAAAGGATAAGGCACTTCTACCGAATTTCTAGTTACCAGGGTGCTCAGGTAGGTTTCCAGACCATATACAGTAGTAATATATACAAGGCACTCCTGAATTCAGTAAAATATGATGATTTTTTATTATTTCATACTCAGTTTAGTCAAGTCAGACGTTGCGGCCCAAACATGGCCTTCATCAGTAACTGGCAGATACGTGACTGTGATCTGCAGCCTGTTATTTCTGCCATGGGCAGTTGTAGTAATGCTATTAAGAGTCTCTGTGGCTTGCAGCCTGTCATTAGCAGTATCCACTGCTGTGTGGAGGGGCCCACACAGGCTGCAGATCCCAGTCACATATCTGCTAGTTACTGATGAAGGCCATGTTTGGGCCGCAACGTCTGACTTGACTAAACTGAGTATGAAATAATAAAAAATCATCATATTTTACTGAATTCAGGAGTGCCTTGTATATATTACTACTGTAGGGTTAATGTCAGTCTTCCTTGCCAGCAAGCGGGCTAATTACCAGCTCCGGTGTTATTGGTGTGGGACCACTCCCAGTCCCTTTACATGCCCTCTGCTACTAGTAGAGGATGCCGATTATTCTCTGATTCCAGTCTGAAGCTAGGCCTGAAGACGGATGGATCTGCCGTGTCTTTGTTGCAGTATAGTGGTGTAGGCTGCAGTCCGGTGTCTGACTGCAGTTGTGAAGCTTTGGCTAATCCTTTTGTTGTTACCCCTATCTGTTGTACCTTCCTCTTCATGTTGAATTAGTCCAGCGGTAGGACTAGTGATCCTTACCTTCCCTACTCACTAGCCAGGGTTTACCGCAGGGTCTTTTCAGGGCGTCAGGTATTCCTGCCCGGTGACAGGTGAGGAACCTGTGTAGGGACTGCCTATTAGTGCAGGGTACAGTTGCTGGTTAGTGGAAGAGGTGTCCATCTTCCTTCTCACTACCACTGTGGCCCACCATTGTTAAAGTGTCCCTGGTGTACCCTGTCATGGTGGAAACCGTGTTTGTTGTGTGTCTCGCCAGCACGCCGGACCTTCCCCAAGTCTGTGCATGACATGCAGCCATTTATGCTTTAATTTGAAATACTACAGCATTTCAGAGAGAAATAAATACTTTGTGCAGCTGGTCTGGGACCTTTCCGAGACCAGTCTGAGGCCGGGCCTTGGTGGTTTCTCCTTGCTCTTCCACTCTAGTTGGACAGGTTTTTCCCTATGTGTGTTTCCAGCAACATAAATCAGATGACAGATTCCCTTTAACTCCAAGAAATATTACATTGAACCAAAGAAAGAGATGATAAAGTTAGCGCTGCTCCAGAAACTGCTAAGTTTCTCACAGTCTATTCTGTGGTTGAGAACCTGAAGTATCTTTCTCAAGTTTTTCACTGTCCCCGTGGTGTGAAGGTTTCCTGTTATGTTCCTTTAAGTTTCTTGAACGCTCAATAAATTAACAAACTTGCACCTTTCTGTGGAAAACCCTGAGCTAAGATGACATCAATTTGTTGTTTTGGGAACATGATGTCTTTGAGATGCTGCTTTTCACATCGGAATATCCAGATATATTTTAAGCAGGTGTTAAACAATGGAAACTTTCCATTCTATTACTTTTGTATTTTTTTACTTGCTTAGATAAAGAGCCCTGCATTTAGTTAGATCCTCTAATCTTTTAAGCAGAAGGCCACAGCAGTACTCTTCCTTTTAGGGGTCATGGTTATCAGCATGATGTTGCCAAGGAGGACACGCATTGCGTTCCATGTTGCTTGCATATATCTTTTAATTCTTGCCCTTGCCTGTATTGGGAGACAACATTACTTTGTTGCATTTCCTGCTCTTTGTGGAGAGATGGGTGGTCTGTAAATTAGGCGGACTCTAAATATTAGGGGTTCAGTGCATGTACGTCACGGGGTATGTATTGACAGAACAGGAGCCCCTAAGCTGATCCTCAAACTCGAGACCCTGCGCTGTCTCTTATCTCAGAGGTAGGCTTGAAGGTAGCCAGGTCTGAGCCCCCAGCATGACCCTGACTCCTGTCAGAGCCCTGATCTTTCTCCTCCTCTCAAGGGAGAATGAAAACTTGTTCAGACTGCAGTCCAAACACACAGGAGAGACAATATGTATACAGGGGAACAACGGAAAGGGGAGAAAGTAACGCACAACATGGGAATGAACATCAAGACCACTCAATATCGTAACAAAGATCACCATAAACAGGTTCACCAACAAGACCAGGATCACTGGAGCTTAAGCTGAAGCTATCATCAGTGTATACTGGATGAAAGCTGTGCCTTAAATAGGGAAGAAACAACTGCACGTGGCAATTAGCCACCCTCACCACTGACTGGTTCCTCTGTAGACTGTACATTGTCAGCAAGCTGCCAATCAGTGGTGGGGATGGGGTTCCACAGAGCAGCAGGACTACAATGCACAAGACACCTAGCCCTGCAGTGATAATCACCTGATGATAAAACATTTATTGTGTTGAAACTACAGCAAGCTCCTGAGCAAGTGACACATCCCTGGAACCAGGCCTGCTGCCCTATATTATTTCGCTCTCAGATTAGATAGCATAAACCTGGTGACAGATTCCCTTTAATAGTAAGATTGAAGCAAGTCATCAAGTTCAACCGAAGGGTGGGAGAGAATATCATTGAAGGCAAGAGGCATGGGTAAACTGATGCTAGACTATTTAATCAATACCTTAAAAAAACTAATAGATATAATAACATAACATTTAATAATGCAGGCGTGCTTGTTTTAAAAATGTAGGCTTAAAGTGGAGTCAAAGTGAAGACAGGACAATAAGACACTTTTGCATTATGGCGAAATGCAACTGTCACGGGGTGTAAGGGGATAACAAGGGACTGCAGCTCCTAGACTAGGCCTCAGGCTACCGGGATTTAGCTGTCCCTGATCCAAACCCAGAGATACTTCTAACGGTGAAGATGTCTGGGCCGGCCTTCCTTGCCATTCTCCTAGCAAGCCCTGATCTTATACCTCCACTCTTCCACTCTTGCACCCCAGGGGAGGACCTGGACAGGAGTGGTTGAACCCACAGATATAGACAAACAAAGAAACCAAAAACTATCATGCAGCTTGCACACACGGAGATATAAGACAATAAGTGATAAGGAAGAAATAAAGAGCAGGCAGGAAATAGCCAAACGACAAGAGGATTTCTACAGCACACCAAGCAATAAATCACCAGCAACTGGAACACAACAGCACCTGGACCAGTTTAGCAAAAGCTATAGTCGGCATGGGAAGACAGGCTCCACCATCTTAAAAAAGTCACTGTGATAGGTCTCCCACAACATGTAGCCCAGGAGGTAACCAGCAGACTAGCAGAGATTAACTCCTGCAAGTCAGATCACTAATGAGCACACAGCTGGTCAACGCCCGAGCCTGTGTGTGCACTCAGAAGCACCAGACAAAGCATAGTGTGGAGTCTCATTCTGCAGTGTGAACAGCGTCAGATGTCGCCATGGCACTTGGCGTTTTTAGAGCCAAACACTTTGTGACACCAACATATTAGTTGGAGACTTCATCGGCAAAATGTGGTTCAAATTGAAACTCTTATTAATGGGGTAAATTTATTTTTATGCCTCAATAAACAAGGTAGGTTTTCAAGGGAGTTTTCTATGTTAATGGCACAAACAAATTGGTATAAAATTAGCAAGCCAAGTGGAGTGGCAAGGAAGAAAAAAGTGTCCAATATGTTTAGCAACATGCGCCACATCTAGCAGACAGCGTGCGCCACTTTGGCAAATTTAGAGCAGCTTCTAATCGCTGTCTAAATTTAGGACAGAAGTAATAAATCTGCCCCATTATTTTCCCTCTATAATCCTAGAAAGAAGCAGACATCCACCGACTGATACATTTGCTCATACGAGCATCATAAATTGATCATTGAATCCCATATGTTTTATACATGACCCGCCATCCTTTTCATTAGCGAGAATAGTAACCGAGCTTTCTATTCAAGCGCCATAATGCGCAGTGTTCTAGGTTAACTCCGCATTGTTCCCATTCAGCGGCTGCTGTAATATTTCAATAAAAAATCCCATTTTTCTCCACTATCGTACTCCTACCCCCGTATCCCTGGCACCGCTGACAATAATGAAAAGTGTACAGTAAGATGTTGTTTCCGAGTAATTTGAATGCAGTAAGAGGCTTGTAACATCACATTCTTTTTATAAGGCTTTCATTGTTTGCCCCAAATGGGACTTTGCAGCTTTAAAGAAAGCGCCGCATGTATTTTTATGGAAGGAGCCACCATAAATATATTAAAAAGCAATATTAAAGGAATACTGAGCGCGGGGTAATTTAATCAAATTCATGAGATTGAATACCCCCAAGGCAAGGGAGGATGAGGGGGATGGAGCCGGAATTCTGCAACTGACTGAAATGTTTGAGCGGTTCATAGGGGCTGCTTGCTTGACAAACCCAAGGTTAACACATCGGAAGAATTTTCAGCTCAGTAGAAAACAATTTTGCATCCTCTTTGTCAAGGGATTGCAATGTACGGAAATGCTGTGACAGCAGGGTAATTATGGGCCAAGTTGTTTAACGCGAACCTATGGGAATTAGATGGATCTGCCACCTTCTGGTCCGTGTGAGCCATAAACTGACTCATATCCCCCGTCCGGCACTTAAAAGAGCATTGAGTGGTAGCAGGCAGAGCGTAAGCTGCTGGTTAACAGAACTGGGAAAATTGATTAAGTGTCAGCCGGTAATGATCCTGTGCAATATTGGGGGTTATTGAAGAACATGTACGTTCAACAGGACCTTGAAATAGCCTGAAGCTATTAATCAGCAATTGTAATTGTAAACTAATGGAAGAAAGTGTAAATTTTAACTAAAACTTTATAAACCAATTGTCACGGCGGTGTATGGATGGAAAAGGGGCACCTAAACTGACCCTAAGACTTTGGTCCCTGTGCTGTTCCTTATCTAGAAGGTAGACTTGATGGTAGCCAGGTTCGAGCCTCCAACATGGCCCTGTCTTCTGTCCAAGTCCTGATACTACTTTCCCCCACCCAGGGAGTGGACCGGAAACCCAGCAACCAAAACCCCCACAAATAGTCACAGACAAGGGTAAATGACAACTCGTGCACACTGCACTCAAACACAAAGGAGGGAAAGTATGTGAACTGAGGAGTAACGCAAAAGGGGTAGAAAATAAATACATGACTGCAGAACTCACACCACGCAGAACCGCAACTTGTAGATCACCATAAAACTGGATAACTACTGGAACCGAGGAAGCAAAAAGCTATATCCGGCACTCAGCCGCAGAGTCCAGGAGCTTATAAAGGGTGAGGGCAACTGGTGGTGATCAGCAGCCTGAGCTTCCAGCAGATGATCACAAGTCAGCAGGGATTAACTCCTGCTGTATTGGAGAGCAGTGATGCCAGAACCAGCCGACACCCAATACAGGCTGTGCAACTAAGTGATCTCAGGTTATTTGTCAAACTATGCAGCGTGAACAGAGTCATGACACCCAACGAGTGCAACCCTGAACACCACACAACACCAATCAGAAGTTGGTTTTCATGAACTCAGAATGTGAGATTGTTGATTAGTTGAAAGGATTTAAGGTGTCATCGATCATAATCTACTTTGCCTGATGGGTCACATTGGCCCCTTCGGAGTCTACCTAAAATGTACTGCAGCTTAAGTGAATGGTACTAAGCTGCGGTATCTGTGGCATCCATTAAAAATGTACAGAGCTGTACTGTTCCATACACTGTATACATCCAGCTACTGTCAAAGCTGATAACAGTTGATCGGTGGAGGTGTTAGGTATGGGAACCCCATGGATCTGGTATTGATGGCCCATCCCAAGGAGGTCATCAGTATCAAAGTAGTAGACAAAAAACTTTTCTTAATATCTAGGATAATATTTAGCATTGAGCACTATTGTTTAAGGTTCAACTCTTCCAACGTCCAAGATACCACTAATAAGAAGTTATCAAACACACACCTTGTTGTTGTTTTGACGTAAATAAGAATTTCAGGTCAGTTGGTTAAGAAACTGGCCAACACAAGTTATATTATGAAGTGAAAATTAATACATAGGCTTCTCAGGGAGATGGGACCTTACTGAGAACAATTTCTAGTATTCCTCACCATCCTTTCTTCATAATTTGAAGTTTGAACATTGCTAAGAATCAATTTTTAGGGAGAGACATATGAATTAACAAAATTGTGTCCTCCTAACATTGGTTCATCTGATTCTCTTCTAAATATCAAAACGTTTTCAGAGCTTTATTTCAGGAGACAAAAGTTGAGTGACAACGCAGTCATCCGGTATAGCTTCATGAAGGGTTGTCACACAGCTTTCATCCATTGACTCATCCTCGAGCCTTCTTCCTTTCCGCAACAATATGTGAATATTGTTACAGAACAAGATAAATTTACTGGATATCCACACATGTAGGATTTCTAATAAAGCTCATATTGATTTCCAAGCAGTAGAAATGGAATTCTAGTCTAATATTGGCCGGCCTCCTTTCTTAATAGAGATGAGTGAACCTTTTTGAAATTCAAATTTCCTGACTTTGCTGATTTTTATGCAAAAATTCAATCTGTGGCAAATACATTTTTGTAAATCTCAATACTGGAAAGCTTGTAGTTGCTCAGAAAATATTTGTAAGGTAAAAGTGGTAACCAGCTGACCTTAGGAGCTTACGATCTACAGGAGAGATCGAGGACCCCACTGACCATAAGATCTCACACTCTGCAGGAGAGAGATAAAGGGCCCCACTGACCATAAGAGCTTACACTCTACAGGAGAGGGAGAGAGAGAGAGAGAGAGAGAGAGAAGACCCTGCTGACCATAAGATCTCACACACTACAGTAGAGAAAGAGAGGACCCCACTGACTATGAGAGCTTACACTCTACAGGCGAGAGATCGAGAACCCCACTGACCATAAGAGATTACATTCTACAGGAGAGAGAGAGGACTCTACTGACCATAAGAGCTTACACTCTACATGAGAGAGAGAAGACCCTACTACCATAAGATCTCACACACTACAGTAGAGAAAGAGAGGACCCCACTGACCATGAAAGCTTACACTCTACAGGCGAGAGATCGAGAACACCACTGACCATAACAGCTTACATTCTACAGCAGAGAGAGAGGACTCTACTGACCATAAGAGCTTATACTCTACAGGAGAGAGCACCCTGCTAACCATAAGAGCTTACACTCTACAGGAGATAGAGGATCCCACTGACCATATGAGCTTCCACTCTACAGGAGAGAGAGGACCCCACTGACCGTAAGCGCTTACACTCCACAGGAGAGAGAGGACCTCACTGACCATAAGAGCTTACACTCTAAAAGAGAGCGAGGACACTGCTGACCACAAGAGCTTAAACTCTACAGGAGAGAGAGGACCTCTCTGACCATAAGAGCTTACACTCTATAGGAGACCAAGGACACTGCTGACAACAAGAGCTTACACTCTACAGGAGAGAGAGGACCCCGCTGACCTTACAAGCTTACACTACATAGAGAGAGACTTATTCAGTGCGGTACAAATTATGCTCCACTGGGAACTCCTGATCAGTGATGGCCCCGATACTTGCCACCACTGTACAAGGTCTGATAATCCACCTGATGTCATGGTCATAGTTTCAGGTCATTATGTGGAGGCCATGCGGCAGCAGAAAATGACATTATTCTTCTCTCTCACGTGTCAGCAATATGGAAAATGTTTTCTGGGTGAGTTTTTTTTTGCAAATTGTGAATTGAATCTAAAAATGTTTGAATACATGTGAATTTACAAATTTCAGGAAATTCGACTCAAATTCTATCCTCCGCGGATCGAGCTACTGATCTCCACTTCTGGTCATCAGCAGTTCTTAAAGAACTATATTTCAGGAAATAAACGTTGGCTGACAACGACAACTAAAATGTCAACTAGTACAACCTCAAGAAGGGTTGTCACACAGTTTCCTAGGCTTTCCGTAGTCGTAAATTGACCAGTCCTTAACTGCCATAATTTGATAGAACAGGATAGACTTTTGGCTTTTGCAATATCGTCCATATTGATTGCCAACCAGCTTTCTAAGAAACAGACAGAAAGGAGCAGCGGTTTCTTAGAATCCTATCTTGCTCCTCTATAATATCCTCCTGCTGGGTCCGTATACATTTTAATCATTCAACATTCATCTATAAGCCGCTACCAAGGAATACACGGTGGTCTGTAGTGTATCAGGCGTCTCAAGGGTCCAGTAAAAACATCTTTCCTATTTGTGCATTGCCCATAAATGTGCTTTGCCTTTTTATATGCTGCAAAATGAAAATGAATGCGCGCAGTAAAATGGCGGAGCCTTCTTAGTTATGCGAAGAATTTCCTTAAATAAAAACATTGCGGGTTTGTTTTTTTTTTACAATTTGCAGTCTCAGTTGGTTGAAATTGTTTTCACTGGCCCGGTCTAATAAATATGGATAGGTTGTGCTACAAGATAGTGCTAAGCACTTTGTTAAAAATATATAAAAATCAATATGTTCAGCGGAAAACAGCTTGAGCAAACAAACTCTGCCGTCCCGGTGCTGAATAAAAGAAGTAACCAATCTGCAATCAGCGAGAGAACGTGATTTCCAATCTCTACAATCTGTCCTGGCCTCCAATTCATTTCCCAGGTTGGAGAAGGGACCAGAATACCAAAACCAGACGGCATTTATTCCTTTGTTACTATCGAGGATCTGCAAACGTTCTTCGTCAGCTCGAAATAAATCTTTGCTATAAGCCCTTTTGGGTGATTGGTGCAGATGTTGGCGCGGACCAACGCTGAAAATCAGCAACAATATTTGCAGAGGCTATTCATATACGCTGGAACCAAAGTGTCTGAAGATGCATGAGGCCACATCACTCACATGGAAATATTATTGTCTCTCAATGGTTTGGATCATTGTAGTAATGGTGCGTATAGATTGCACTAAACCGTAGCAGCCATAACAGCTCGTTGGCTCAGAGGTTCAAGGACATTTTTCAGTTTTTTTTTGGATAATAGCAAGTTCAGTTTCTGCTATTTAACACTACTATGTGTATTACTATTATTATTATTATTATTATTATTATTATTATTTATGTCCCTTTTTCCAGTCATTAAATACAGGGGGTCCATTCAGTTTGCTATGGGGTCCTATCAATTTTAGTTACAGTCCTCCCCTGCCTGATATGATGGCATAGTCATTCCTTTACAATCTATCCTCCCATTCCAAGACAACAGTGATGGCGATTGTTACCAATGACTTGAGAGAACCAAGATTTGTCACCATATTTGGCCCCTATAAGCTGCAGCCACAACCATTGAGCCCTTATATACAGCATTCCATAATACTGTATGTAAGAACCCAGGCCGCTTTGTATAATGTAAAAAAACACCTTTATAATACTCACCTAGGGGGTGGTCCGGTCTGATGGGTGTCCCTACTCTCAGTCTGGCGCCTCCTCTCTACAGCTATCGCCATCCAATGGCCTTGTTTGTGGATATGCCGGTGTAGCGCTGGCATCCTTGCATTGACACCGACTTACTCACTAACCTGGCCGGGTCCCCTTCTCCTCTGCTGCCGAGCGGCCATCCACATGTGCTGCCTCCTTCCCCTCCTGAGCCCTATACATGCCGCACAGGGCTCCCGGGAGTGCACCTAAGATGCACGTGCACACACTGACCTTCCTCTTAAAGGGCTGGCGCACCATTTCCCGGAAATGCCTCCCAGCCTGTGGCTGAGAGGCACTGTGTATTTAATGCACCCTCCCATTAGGGGAGGTGCCTGCACAACATCTTTAGCTAGTCAGTCAGTCTGCTAACTAGCTAGTTGTCAGGTCCTGTGCTCCTGTCCTGTTATCCCTGTGTCCGTCTTGACTCTCCAGTACCTGCCATCCCATACCTGTCTAGTCCTGCCGAGCCCACTACTCCTGTCCATACCCACCTGTCAAGCCTGCCTCAGTCACCCCGCCTGTACCTGTCACCTGTCCTGGGGGTCAGCTGCCACAGTCTCGGTCAGTGCCCTGGGAGTGGTACCTGGTGTCCGCCTCGCTGTGGGCGCTTTATTAAGCCTCTCCCACTAAGGGGTAGCCCGGGTCCAGTTGGTCCACTAATCCCACTTGCTGCCTCTACACTGGCAGTGAGCTTTACTGCCGGAATTCCATTTATCAGGGTTTCAGATGGAAGCCTCGACGGCACCACTGAGGTATGGCAAATTCTGTGATGTCAAACTGGTTTTAGAGGTAAACCATGTCAAAACGCTTCACCCGTAAAATAAAAATAATACAGCCAACAACCACATTGTAAAATGTAAGCAATTTGGTGAAAATGTAACCAGTTCTGCCAATCTGTACCCACCATGCGGCACATCACCACGGCACATGAACCCAGCCTTAAACTAGGACATTTCTGATAGGTGGTAAGATAGAATTTTGAATTCATAAGTTGCGAGGTTTTCTTACAGTCGCCGTCTCTCCACATCTTTCTTGAGCAACGAGACTGAAAAAAACCCGGCAACAATTAATGAAGTCGAAACTGTGAACTCAACCACAGCTCAGCAATAAATTTTGCTCCACGCACATCTCCTAAACACATAAAAGATGGTCTGGGGGGGTTGAGACAGAACCGAAGAAAAAATAAAAATGAAACTTCTCAGAAAATCCATAATTCAATTGTCATAACAAAAGGGAAAAAAGTAATGAGGTACGGTTGTGCGGATGTATCTCGCTAGGAGCGTGGGGTCATTTAAGTGCTCCGATATTTGATTTTATACGTCTGTGGTGCACTGAATCATGACAGAGGCCTCCGCGTTGTGATTTTTTTTTTATTTCCTCTTGTTGTGCTTGTTTGCTTCTTGGCGCCCAATGGCAAAATTGCCGGCAAAACTGGGACAAGAGGCAGTGATTTCAGGAGAGAGTGCACACGTTTCCCGTGGCTGGCACAGACGGTGCCATGCGACTCTAGACGTAATTAAACATTAGGACATGATTATAGTCAGGACGGATTCATTTATACATGGATGATAGATTTAACCTCTCCTATGCCAGATCGAGTCCTAATCTAAATCATAGCATAACCCATCGCTCAAATCAAAACTGTTTAAATCTCTGTAATATACAAGTAATATATATATGTTATATTCAGGAAGAATTTAGGGGTGATTATAATTGGGGTCCCCTGAATATTCCCTTTCAGTATAAAGAAATCACAATCTGCACACTGTGAATTTTACTATTCTTGGATGTCCCGGCATTAATTTTTTGTTCTATGTCATCAATTTTCATTATTCTCCACTTAAGTACACTTTAAAGGGGATCTATCAGCAAGATTTCGCCCCCAAAAGGAATAATATGCACATGTAGCTCTTTCAAACACAAGTCCAGCAACACCTTTACATGGCCAGTCCGCTTCTCCTTTACTGGGAAATAAGGGTTTGAATTTATATGCAAATGAGGCTGAAGAGCTATTTGTAGATCTAAAAGCTCCGTCACTCCAGCTCTATTCCCTGCCCAGCACTGTCTCCTCTTGCTTGACTAAGGGTACGTGCCGACAATCAAGAACCGCTGCATCCTGGACATGGCGGGTAATGACCTGCGGGGCCACGAGTCTCCTTTGCAGGAGACCGCAGCGGCTCGTGCCAAGGATCCAGGCTCGGGAAGTTGCGGTCTCTTTTCTGTTCTCCCTGCAGAGAATGCTTGTAACTCCGCAGCAAATAATTGACATGCTGTGGCTCGGAAAGCTGCACCGCAGTTCAGTTTTTGCTGTGGGAAAAAAAAGCACAGTGGGAACGGGATTCCTAGAAATCCCATCCACTGTTCTTGTACTATACAAGGCAGCATTTTGGACGCAGCGAAAACATGCTACATCCAAAATGCTTCAAAGACTGATTGTTGGCACGCACCCTAACAGTCTGTATGCTGTGTAACTTCAGGAAAAGAGCTGTCAATCAAGCAGGAGGAGGCAGTGCTGGGCGGGGAATAGAGCTGGAGTGATGAAGGCTTCAGATCTACAAATAGTTCTTCAGGCTCATTTGCATATAATTTTAAATGCTAATTTTTCAGTAATGGAGGAACGGACAGCACATGTAAAGGTATTGCTGGACTTGTCTTTGAAAGAGCTACATGTGCATATAAATAATTTGAAGGGTTAAATCCTGCTGACAGATGCCTTATAAATCTCCATTGCACAAAGACTCCAGTTCAAAACACTAACCATGATATACAAAGCCATCCACAACCTGTTTCCTCCATACATCTGTGACCTAGTCTCCCGGTACCTACCTGCTCATAATCTCCGATCCTCACAAGAGCTCCTTCTCTACTCCTCTCTTATCTCCTCTTTCCACAATCACGTACAAGATTTCTCCCGTGCCTCCCCCATACTCTGGAATGTTCTACCTCAGCACATCAGACTCTCCACTACCGTGGAAAGCTTCAAAAGGAACCTGAAGACCCACCTTTTCCAACAAGCCTACAACCTACAATAGCCCTCAGTCCAGTACACCACTGCGCAACCAGCTCCGTCCTCACCTACTGTATCCTCACCAATTCCCTGTAGACTGTGAGCCCTCGCGGGCAGGGTCCTCTCTCCTCCTGTACTAGTCCGTTTTGTATTGGTCATGATTATTGTACTTGTTTTATTATATATACCCAGGGGCGTAACGACCGCGGTCGCAGAGGTCGCCACTGCGACCGGGCCCGCAGGGTTATAGGGGCCCGGCAGCCGCTCTGCAGAGCCGGCTGCCGGGCCCCTATGTGTAGTGCCGCTGTGTAGTGGCCGACTACGCGACCGTCAGGGGGCCGGCCTGTGAGAGGGGCTCTCTGACCTGCGGCAGAGCAGAAGTGCTCCTGCACAGCACACGGAATCCATCCTTCCAGGACCTGCGATGATGTCACGCCCATGTGACTGTGTGGGAGGAGACACAGGATGCCGGGCAGAAAGCAGAAGATACTGATTCCTGAACGATTTTGGACATATGACTCGTAATGAAAAAAGAGAGGACATGAGGGGTGTGCAGGGTGAGTGGCAGATGAGGACTGCAGACTTTGACAGAAGGTTGTGAAGGGGTGCAGAGTGTTTGAGAGGGGTAAGTTGAGGTACAGGCAGGGTGAGATATGTGGGGCAGGGTGTGAGACATATGAGGGTGTAGTGTCTGTGATATGGGGGGGTGCAGGCTGTATGGGGGGCAGGGCGTGTGACATATGGGGGCAGGGGCGTAACTACCGCGGTCGTAGGGGTCGGAAGGAAAAGAGAGGTACTTGTTTTTTTATTTTGCTGGCTGCATGACACATGGAGGCCCTGAGGGGGCTGGCTGCATGACACATGGAGGCCCTGAGGGGGGGGGGGGGCTGGCTGCATGACACATGGAGGCCCTGGGGGGGGCTGGCTGCATGACACATGGAGGCCCTGGGGGGGGGGCTGGCTGCATGACACATGGAGGCCCTGGGGGGGGCTGGCTGCATGACACATGGAGGCCCTGGGGGGGGGCTGGCTGCATGACACATGAAGGCCCTGGGGGGGGGCTGGCTGCATGACACATGGAGGCCCTGGGGTGGGGCTGGCTGCATGATACATGGAGGCCCAGGGGGGGGGCTGGCTGCATGACACATGGAGGCCCTGGTGGGGCTGGCTGCATGACACATGGAGGTCCTGGGGCGCTGGCTGCATGACATCTGGGGGTGCTGGCTGCATGACACATGGAGGCCCTGGTGGGGCTGGCTGCATGACACAGAGGCCCTGGTGGGGCTGGCTGCATGACACCTGGGAGTGCTGGCTGCATGACACATGAAGGCCCAGGAGGGGCTGGCTGCATGACACATGGTGTTCCTGGGGGGGCTGGCTGCATGACACATGGAGGCCCTGGGGGGGCTGGCTGCATGACACCTGGGGGGGATGGCTGCATGACACATGGAGGCCCTGGGGGGGGTTGGCTGCATGACACCTGGAGGGGCTGGCTGCATGACACATGGAGGCCCAGGGGGGGGGCTGGCTGCATGACACCTGGGGGGGATGGCTGCATGACACATGGAGGCCCTAGGGGGGGCTGGCTGCATGACACCTGGGGGGGCTGGCTGCATGACACATTGAGGCCCGGGGGGGGGGGCTGGCTGCATGATACATGGAGGTCTATGGGACTGCATAATAAACATGAAGGACACCTTATACATGGACTTGGGGTGCATTATACATGGAGGTCTATGGAACTGCATTATACAAAATGAAGGACACCTTATACATGGAATATAGGGGTGCATTATACATGGAGGAGTATGGGGCTGCATAATACAATATGATGATTTATGGGGCCGCATTATAATACATGGAGGACTATGGAGCCTACCTTATACATGGACTATGGGGGTTATAAAACATGGAGGACTGTGGTGCAGTATAAAATATGGAGAACTATGGGGTGAATTATAATACATCGAGAACTATGGGAAATGCATTGTAATACATTGAGGATTATGGGGGTGCATTCTAATATATGAAGGGTTATGTTGGACCCTTTATACTATATTGAAGGCTATGTGGGGGCCATTATAGTATTTGGAGAACTATATACAAGGGGGACAAAGATACAAGCATGGGATGGTAATGTTTTGTGGTGAGGGGGAAAAGGCTCTTTCCCTCAGCACCCAGCTTTCCCATGCTCTGCTATACATCTCTCAGCACCCAGCTTTCCCATGCTCTGTTATGGGAAAGCTGGGTGCTGAGGGTAAGATGTGTAGCAGAGCATGGGAAAGCTGGGTGCTGAGGGTAAGATGTGTAGCAGAGCATGGGGAAGCTGGGTGCTGAGGACAAGATGGATATGAACATAGGATAGCTGGGTGCTGATAGAAAGAGGGATTTCAGATCATGGGAAAGCTGGGTGCTGAGGGTAAAAGCCAAGTGTCAGCGTCATTATCCTGTACACCGAGTGTCAGTGTCATTATCCCGTACCCTAAGTGTCGGGGTACGTAGAGGGGGGGCCCTGGTCCAAATTTCGCATCAGGGCCCATCAAACTCTAGTTACGCCACTGTATATACCCCTTTTCTCTTGTAAAGTGCCATGAAATAAATGGTGCTATAATAATAAATAATAATAATAACATATACATTTGTCCATATTGATATAATATTCTTCTTGTTTGTTGTTCACCAATAGCCTTTTGGACATCACATATTAAAATCTCTTGCATAAAGACACTACATTTTTCACCAAAATGTTGGCTTTAAACAATCGTTCCTAACAATGGGGACTGAGGAGAAAGCAAGACCATAATGTCAAGCAATATATGAAAATAAAGTCTTTCTAAATGAGAGGATATCCACCTATCTTCCCATCTACAGATGTGTCCGTTCAATGAATTTCCTTTCACAGACTGGTTTCTCATGATACAAATGCAATGCAATCAGAAGATGCTAGAAAAACTCTCTTAACAGGCTACAAATCACATCACAACCCGATATAGACACATATAACATAATCATCTCCCGATAGAGTATCACAAAAATTCCTTTTGTTTGTTCATAGCTACTGATCTCGAGGCACTCATCTCAAGGAGATAAAGTAAGGGGTACTTTGTACACTATGACATTGCAGGTGCGATGTCGGTGGGGTCAAATCGAAAGTGACGCACATCCGGCGTCGCTGTCGACATCGCAGTATGTGAATCCTTTTACATACAATTAACGAGCGCAAAAGCATCGTTATCGTATGATCGGTGTAGGGTCCGACATTTGCATAATTTCGCAGCAGCGACGGTCCGATGTTGTTCCTCGTTCCTGCTGCAGCACACATCGCTGTGTGAGAAGCCGTAGGAGCAAGGAACATCTCCTTACCTGCGTCCACCGGCAATGTGGAAAGAAGAAGGTGGGCGGGATGTTTACGTCCCATTCATCTCCGCCCCTCTGCTTCTATTGGCCGCCTGCCGTGTGACATCACTGTGACGCCGCCCAACCCGCCCCCTTAGGAAGGAGGCGGTTCGCCGGCCAGAGCGACGTCGCAGGGCAGGTGAGTGCATGTGAAGCTGCCGTAGCGATAATGTTCGCTACGGCAGCTATCACAAGATATCGCATCTGCGACGGGGGCGGGGACTATCGCGGTCGGCATCGCAGCATCGGCTTGCGATGTCGTAGTGTGCACAGGGCCCCTAAGGAAGGACACATCCACAAAATGGCTAAGATAATTGTATTGTCCTTAAAAGGAAACAGTCACCAGGTTTTTCCCTTATAACCTGCAGTCACCACCAGTGAGCTGTTATGTACAGCATTCCAGAATACTGTATATAAGAGACCAGACCGCTGTGTAGAACGTAAAAAACACCTTTATTATATTCACCTAGAGGACATTTCAGTCTCATGAGTGTCGCTGCTCTCCTTTCCGGCATCTCCTCTCTGTATCGATGGTTGTCCTCCTACCCTGCCCAGTGGGGATGACACATCCTAAGTCATCCACACAGGCCAGCATTGCAGGTCTGTGGTCCTGCACAGGCGCACTTTGATCTGCCCTGCTGAAGGCAGATCATAGTATTGTAGTGTGCATGCGTGGGCGGTCCATTCCGTTGGGTGCCACTGCTCTTGGTCTGACACCTCCTCCATCTTGTGGGATTGCCGTCCTCCTGCCCAGCCCTGTGTAGATAATGCCTCCTACGTCATCCACACAGAGGCCTCCTTTGTGCTCCTGCGCATGCACACTTTGATCTGCCTGGCTAAGGGCAGAGCAAAGTACTGTAATAAACATTCCTGAGGAAAGGTCAAAGACCACCTGCGCATGCGCACTACAATACTTTGCTCTGTCCTCAGGCAGTGAGATCAAAGTGCGGATGCTCAGGAGCACAATGGAGGCCTCTGTCTGGATGATGTAGGATGCGTCACCCACATGGGGTTAGGAAGGAGGACGGCAATCCCACAAGATGTAGGAGGCGCCAGACCGAGAGCAGTGACGCCGGACCTCACTCTAGGTGGGTATAATAAAGGTCTTTTTTACGTTCTTCAGTATTCTGGATTGCTGTATATGAGGGCTTACTGGTGGTGGCCGCACCTTATAGGCTACAAATCTGGTGACAGGTTTCCTTTAACAGTTGCTTTTATTACTCCCTCTTTGGTTAATCACTTTGGAATCACCACTTTTTTCTGAAGATTGGTTGACACTAGTACCGTGTATGATAAAGATCAGGTTGACATACTCCATAAAAACAATGTGAATTCCGGAATTTAGTGAAATAGGTCTTTGCAAAATGTTGCCGAAAAAGCACGAGCTTTCGGAGAAGAAGAAGTCTTCCCACTTTCCAATATCAAGCCAAAGCTTTTCTTTTTTTATCCTATTTTTATCTTGTGACAGAGCTGATCCGCTGTCGAGACGATCTGCCGTTGAATACTCTCTTGGTGACCTCTCGACTTCACTTCTGTTTCTGACTTTTCAGTCCAAATTCTGGAGCATTTCGAAAACTTTGGAATAACACAAGTCGCCCTGCACCAACCAATTAGCATAACAATATCAAGGCTCCTTCCCGGGGCTTCTGCCTGAGAGGTAAGGTCACGGGCTGGCATATGAGTGAGATTTCTGTATGGGAAATGAGCCTGGCCTCGCAGCTTCTTTAATCAAGACTCGAGTTCTCTCTGTAGATGCAGCTGACATTTTCCAATGTCTTGGCATTATCATCTGGAACTCGGAGGATAGGTCTGCCGATTCCAAGGGTTTTACATATTAATTTCCCCCACACCTTTTCTGGCAAACTTAACTCTTCTTATTTAAAAGGCCTCAAAACTGAAGGCAGTTAGCGGTTTTATTGTGTGCAGTATGTTGCATTGTACAGAAGCCAAAGGTCTGTCCTGCCACTAGGTTGTACTGCAATGTCGATTCCCTACAGCCATAGTCTCATAATGGCGCAATGGAGGCTGTAAGAGGCGAAATAGATCCACTGAAGTTCCTCCTACAATATTTGGCTGAGGAGCAGAATTTTACATGGTGAATGGGTGGAACTGGATGCAGGAGAGGACCACAAGACTAAAACAAACAGGATGAAATAAGAAATAATTTGGTTTCCCGGGGACATGAGGTCATTAGATACAGTTGGTGAAATAAGTATTGAACATATTGACAATTTTCTAATTAAATATATTTCTTATGGTGCTATTGGCATTAATTTGTCACCAGATGTCGGTAACAACCCATCCAATCTACAAAGAAGAAATCAAACTATATATGTCTATAAACTAAAGGCCCCATCACACGCAGCTATATCGGTAGCGATATCGCTAGCGAGCGTACCTGCACCCGTCGTTTGTGCGTCATGGGCAAATCGCTGCCCGTGGTGCACAATATCGTTCGGAGCCGTCACACGGACTTACCTGCCAAGCGACGTCGCTCTGGCCAGCGAATTGCCTCCTTTCTAAGAGGGCGGTTCGTGCGGCATCACAGCGGCGTCACTAAGCGGCCACCCAATAGAAGCGGAGGGGCGGAGATGAGCGGCCGTAACATCCCGCCCACCTCCTTCCTTCCTCATTGCCGGTGGCCGCAGGTAAGCTGTTGTTCGTCGTTCCCGGGGTGTCACATGTAGCGATGTGTGCTGCCTCGGGAACGACAAACAACCTGCGTGCTCAACAATCAACGATTTTTTTAAAATGAATGACGTGTCAACGATGGATGATTTGGTGAGTATTTTCCATCGTTAATGGATGCTCGTTGGTGTCACACACAACGACGTCGCTAACGATGCCGGATGTGCATCACGGAATCTGTGACCCCGGCGATATATCTTTAGATTCGTCGTTGCGTGTGACAGGGCCTTTAGTTACATGTAAAAATAAAAAAATGACACCTGAAAAAGTATTGAACACACTTACTGAAATGTATTTAATACTTTGTATAAAAGCCTTTGTTGATGATGATGAAGCTTCAAGGTGCCTTCTGTATGGAGAAACAAGCAGCATGCATTGCTCAGGTGTTATTTTGGCCCTTTCTGCCACACAAACACTCTTCAAATCCTGGAAGTTCTGTAGGCTCCTCTTATGAACTCTGAGTTTTAGTTTCTTCCGTAAATTTTCTTTTGGATTTAAGTCAGGTGATTATCTCGGCCATTCTAGCAGCTTTATTTCCTTATTTGAAACCATTAGCTTTGTGTTTGGGATCATCGTCTTGCTGAAATGTCCACCCTCATTTCATCTTGATCATCCTGGTAGATAGCTTCAGATTTTTATCAGGAATGACTCAGTACATTTGTCCGTTCAACCTTCCTTCAATTATATGAAGTTTGCCAGTGCCGTATTCTGAAAAAGAGCGCCACATCATGATGTTCCCACCTCCACACTTTATTGTTGATATAGTGTTTTTGTGAGATTTCCCTTTTGGCCTCCAAACAATGTGTGTATTAAGACATCCAAAGAGATCATTTTTGGTCTCATCTGACCAGACTGTATTCTCCCAATATTCCACAGGCTTCTGTAAATGATGTTGAACAAAATTTAAAACACCCTTGAGCATGATTTTTATTGCGCAATGGAGCCTTGCGTGGTGAGCGTGCATACTGGCCATGGAGGGGGAGTGCATTAATTATTGTTTTAGTTGAAACAATTGTATCTGCTGATTCCAGGTCATTTTGGAGCTTTCCACAGGTGGTCCTTGGCTCTTGGACACCATTTCTGATAATTCTTTTCACTCCTCTGTCTGGTTGTAGCCAGTTTGTGGTGACATGATGTTTTTTCCACTTTTGGATCATGGCCCCAACAGTGCTCACTGAAAACGTCAGTAGCATAGAATTTCTTCTGTACCCACTGCCATCAGTATGTTTTGAAACAATAGGTTTGTGAAGGTCTTGAGACAGCTCACTGGTTTTACCCATCATGAGATGTTTCTTGTGTGGCACTTTGGTAATGAGACTCATTTTCATAGGACATCCATTGAACCAGCTGATATTATTTTTCAATAAGTGGCAAGATTGCTTTCTAATTACTGATAGGTTTCAGTTAATGTCATGACTTGGCATGACTTTTTACAATTACTGATCAATACTTTTCCCATGTCATTTCTCATTATTACAGAACTTACTTTATAAAAATCCATTGTTTGATTTATTTTTTTTTAGTGCCTGTGTGGATTAGATGGATTTTTACCAACATCTGCTGAGAAATGTTGCAATCCCCGTAACACCCTCAAGAAGAGTTGTGCAGCATAATGTATGCCACGGATCTTACTCTGGTCCTTGACTGGACACTACCCTTCAGACTTCAATACTGAGCCCTGCTATTACAATTTAGAATTCTGAAAAGTTTAATTTTTTTCCCCTAAACATTGACAATTGATCCATTGCATGAATGAATTCCAGCCCTATTGTATTTTTTTAAGGGTTCATGCAGTGAAAAATAAATTGGGAGAAAATGTTTTAGAATTTTTTTTTAAAATGCAGCATTTTGCTATAGGTTTTTCTTTTTATTTTCTTCTATGAACAATGATCATACGTGTAAGATTTCTATAAATCCCCCCAAAAAAGCAAGTCCAGAGAAGAGCAACCAAGATGGTAGACCGCCTGCAAACCATGTCATATGAAGAACGGCTAAAAGAACTAGGGATATTTAATTTGAAAAAGAGAAGGCTGAGAGGAGACTTAATAGCGGTCTACAAATATGTGAAAGGTAGTCACATTGCAGAGGAGAACCTCCTATTCTCATTAGCACAAGGAAGTGCAAGAAGCAATGGGATGAGACTAAAAGGAAGGAGATTCAGATTAGACATTAGGAAAAACTTTGACAGTGAGGGCAGTCAAGGAGTGGGACAGGTGACCACGCGAGGTGGTGAGCTCTCCATCAATGGAAATCTTCAAGAGGAAGCTGGATAAACATATAGTTGGGATGATTTAGGAAAGCCTGGACTCACAGGGGGTTGGACCCGATGGCCCTTGAGGTCCCTTCCAACACTACCATTCTATGATTCTATGAAAAAAGAAGTATTTAAGAAAAGGAAAAAGAGGAGGATTATGGTGGAAAGAATTAGATAATAAAATATAAGATATAAAGCTACAGAACCAAATCTGGAGGTGTTTAGACTGAACTCTGCAGTGGTGTGATATGTCATCCAGGGAAGATAGATATCCTGGAGTGGAGCACCAACACATTGACTAGAAAAAAAACAATAAAAACCCCGCGTCTGGCAGCCGGTATCTCCCATCTCCCTGCGCTCAATCTTGGGACTTCTCCTGAGCTCAGCCAAGTGGTATTCTTTCTAATCTCACCTAACACAGATCTGGCGTCAGGCCTCCCCCGTGACAGCGTTTTGAAAGAAACTACATGTTTATGAGATTTTCTTTCTGCTTAATTAAGCCCTTGAAAAAAAAAAAAAAAACGCGTCCTCTGCATTTTGGAAGGTAGGGTTAGCTGGCCCCGATTCAGGAGCCTTGGGTACACAGATGTCTCGTCTTCTGGAGAAGTGTTCCCACTTTTCAAGTCTGGTGCACACAGTGGCCATTCCCCAGTGGATCCGTCTGAATGCTGCTTGTTATGCAATGATAGCTAAATGTGGAGCCAATAACATGGGCTCCAAGCGTTGGGGCTCCCTCTAGGAGGCTTGAAAACAGAGAACATCATCTTCTCTTTGTATCGCAAAAACCTCACCCAGATGTCTGTCTTTTACTTATCAGTTCTTATTGATTAAAAATGAAGAATGTGAAGAATATAATTTTAAATTCAATATTTTGTAAGTTACCCTAAAATATGTGATAGATATGTATTTTTATTTTATTATTTTCTATTGGGATTTCAATGGTTTATTGTGACAGTGAACTTTTAATATTGTTCCTAAATAGACAATAATATGAATACTGCTTTTGCTGAATTAAAGAATAAAAGTACTATAATACTGCACCTATGTACAAGAATATAACTACTATCATACTGCCCCCTATGTACAAGTATATAATACTGCCCCTATGTACAAGGATATACAGTAACTACTATAATACTACACCTATGTGAAAGAATATAACTACTGTAATACTGCCCAATGTATGAGAATATAACTATTATAATACTGCCCCTAATTGCATGACTATAACTACTATAATACTGCCCCCTATGTACAAGAATATAACTACTATAATACTGCCTCTATCTACAAGAATATAACTACTATAATACTGCCCCTATGTGCAAGAATATAACTACGATAATACTACCCCCTATGTGCAAGAATATAACTACTGTAATACTCCCTCCTATGTACAAGAATATAACCACTATAATACTGCTACTATATACAAGAATATAACTACTATAATACTGCTCCTATGTACAAGAATATAACTACTATAATACTGCCCCTATGTGCAAGAAAATAACTACTGTAATACTCCCTCCTATATACAAGAATATAACCACTATAATACTGCTACTATGTACAAAAATATAACTACTATAATACTGCTCCTATGTACAAGAATATAACCACTATAATACTGCCTCCTATGTACAAGAATATAACTACTATAATAATGCAAGAGAAGTAGCTAGCTCAGCTAGGAAGTAGGTGCACAGACTTGACACAGCATCGCTGATTGCAAACAAGGGAAAAAAATCCAGCACGCTTGTGGTATCCAGTAAAATTGTAGATAACACTTCTTTATTCAAAATGTATTAAAAATCCAGCATCAAAATTAAGCGTTTCATACATCCCAGAACTGTGTTTGCCTTTCTTGCTGCTGCATCACTCTGCTGACTCATGTGCAGTCTGTGATCTATTAGTATACCACAGTCTTTTTCACATGTGCTGTTGCTTAGTTCTATTCCTCCTATTCTTTAGATGTTTTAGTTTTTCTTGCCCAGATATAGAATTTTGCATTTATCCCTTTTAAATACCATTCTATTAGTTGCTGTCTATTGATCCAACTTATCTAGATCCTTCTGAATCCTTTATCTGTCTTCTTAGCTATCCATCCTAGCTTTGCATTGTCTGCAAATTTGATTAGTTTACCTACAGTTTCCTTATCTAGATCATTTATAAAAATGTTGAACAACACTGGGGTTAAGACAGAGCCCTGTGGTACCTCACTTGAAACAGTCTTCCAATTGGATGTCCAACCATTTATTACCACTCTCACACTTGCTCATTTTTTCAATAAGGATAGTATGAGATATCATAGTATCATAGTATCATAGTTTTTAAGGTTGAAGGGAGACTCTAAGTCCATCTAGTTCAACCCGTAGCCTAACATGTTGATCCAGATTAAGGCAAAAAAAAAAAAACTCCAATGTGGCAAACAAGTTCCAATGGGGAAAAAATTTCCTTCCTTCGTCCACATCCGGCAATCAGACTAGTTCCCTGGATCAATACCCTGTCATAAAATCTAATATACATAACTGGTAATATTACATTTTTCAAGAAAGGCATCCAGGCTCTGCTTAAATGTTAGTAGTGAATCACTCATTACAACATCATGCGGCAGAGAGTTCCATAGTCTCACTGCTCGTACAGTAAAGAATCCTCGTCTGTGATTATGATTAAACCTTCTTTCCTCAAGACGTAGCGGATGCCCCCGTGTTCCAGTCGCAGGCCTAGGTGTAAAAAGATCTTTGGAAAGGTCTCTGTACTGTCCCCTCATATATTTATACATTGTGATTAGATCCCCCCTAAGCCTTCGTTTTTCCAAACTAAATAACCCCAAGTTTAATAACCTGTCTTGGTATTGCAGCCCACCCATTCCTCTAATAATCTTGGTGGCTCTTCTCTGCACCCTCTCCAGTTCAGCTATGTCCTTCTTATATATCGGTGACCAGAATTGTACACAGTATTCTACGTGCGGTCGCACTAGTGACTTGTACAGAGGTAGAACTATATTTTTTTCATGAACACTTATACCTCTTTTAATACATCCCATTATTTTATTAGCCCTGGCAGCAGCTGCCTGACACTGTCCACTAAAGTGAAGTTTACCATCCACCCATACACCCAAGTCTTTTTCTGTGTCTGTTTTACCCAGTGTTCTACAATTAAGTACATAATCATAAATGTTATTTCCTCTACCCAAGTGCATGACCTTACATTTATCTACATTAAACTTCAATTGCCACTTCTCAGCCCAATCCTCCAATTTACATAAATCTCCCTGTAATATAAAATTATCCTCCTCTGTATTGATTACCCTGCAGAGTTTAGTATCATCTGCAAATACTGCAAATACTGCTGCAAATACTGCAAATGCTGCAAATACTGTATCTGCAGATACTTTATCAAATGCTTTGCTGCAGTCAAGATATAATATGTCTACTGCATTTCCCTGATCCTCAGTCAGTGATTCCATCATAGATGGAAATTAAATTAGGTTGGCATGACTTGTTTGCTACAAACCCATGCTGGCTCTGGCTAATTATTATATTCTTATCCAAGTACTGACATATATGCTGTTTAATATTTTTTTCAAAGATCTTCCCTGGTATAGACATAAGACTCAATGGCCTGTACTTTCCTGGCTTCATCTTCATTATTTTTTTAAGATAAGGACAACATTTGTCAATCTCCAAGCTTTTGGAACTTCTCTTGTTCTCCAGGAATTTTCAATTTTCTGGCTAGTTATTCTGCAATTTACTCAGCTATCTAGCATAATACGGCTCTATTGTTATGGGGTATGTAATGACATGACAGGGACCTCTAAGCTGTCCCTCAGACTTGAAACTTTGCGCTGTCACATATCTTAGAGGTAGGCTTGATGGTAGCCAGATTCGAGCCCCCAATGTGACCCTAACTCCTGTCTGAGCCCTGATCTTACTCCTCCTCTCCCACACCCTTGGGGGGTGATGCCTTGAAAACACAAAGACAAACTCCACTCTCTAAGGGTGAACAGAAACTCGTACAGCATTCAAAACACACAGGATAGACAATATGTGTACTTGGAAACAACGAAAAAGGGAAGGAAGTCACACACAAGAGGGGAACACTCACATAACTCAGAAGTGCAGCACAGATCACCATGAACAGGAAAATCACCAAGACCAGGATTGCTGTACCTAAAGCTGAAGCTATCATCAGCACATACGGTAAGGAAACCATGCTTTAAATAGGCAGGAGACATCTGCACTTGACAATCAACAACCTGAGCTTCTAGGTCCTGCTCACCAGTGTCCAAGAATTAACTCCTGCAGAGCTGAAGACCAGTGAACTTGAATCAGCTGATGCCCAGCTCTGGCTGAACAATCCAGAAGCCTCAAGTTGCTTGTCAGACTCTGTAGTGTGAACAGAGTCTGACTATGCAGTGCCAGCAAGTGCGTGCAGAACTGAACACCGCATGATAATGAAAAAGCACAAGTTGACCCAGAGGAGAAGTATTCCTGACTGATCAAGGGGCACTTAGAAAGCTAAAGGCCAGAAGAGAAGATGCACTTGACCTAAATAGCCACTTTATAGTGGAGTTGAGAGAGGAATGCCTTATCAAAGATCCTGATCATATGGAGATACTGTAGGAATTAACTCCTGCAGAGCTGAAGACCAGTGAACCTGAATCAGCCGACGCCCGGCTCTGGCTGAAAAATCCAGAAGCCTCAAGTTGCTTGTCAGATTCTGGTGTGAACAGAGTCTGATGACGCTGTGCCAGCAGGTGTGTGCAGAGCTGAACATTGCATGACACCCATGTACAAGAATATAACTACTATAATACTGCCTCCTATAACAAAAAATATGGACCACAACCAGATAAGATAATTCCCATCAGTAAGACTTTGTGAACATTGTCTTTAGACTATTGATTGCCCCTCTGATTGTTTAAAAGCCACCATTGATGGAAAAGTTGACTTCCAGTGCGGAAATTCTGAGCCCTGATCTTGGAGTCCGGTCACGTCGGCGCTGTGTAACCATCGAGTCGATCGGCAGCTTTTTTTATTTACCTTTTCTAGGAATTGTCTGATAAATGCACAGCGCTCGGCTCGATACAACGAGTCATCGTCCTCTCCCGGCTCGGCAATCAAGAACGCATCGTCACCCCATGTTTAACACTTGGCACCGTGATTGCTGTCACTGCTTTTTATATTTCTTAATAGTCACCATGTAATTGCCCTTCAGGGTTTCTGTCCTTTTTTTTTTCCCTCCTGTATTACCAAAGTAGAAGGTGATAGTACTAATCAAGGAGTGTTAATCATCATCATTAATGTGCCCAGAAGTCTCCGTGCATTAGGCGGCTCCCGGTACGGGGACGTCGCTCTGATATACAGGACAGACCTTCCAGTTGCATTAATTTGTCCCCGGTGATAAATACACGATCATCTTGCTCTATGTAATATCTTTGCTGTGCTGGGAGCAGGCCGAGGACACTTAGGTTAGACAATGATGTATTAAAGGTGATATTCTGCAATCCTGCTCTCCTGGAGAACGAGCAGCGGATGAGCTGACAAACAGAGGTGGGACATTTGGAAAATATATTTTCTTTGGACGCAAGTAGGAAAGGAGGAAGGGAGAGAGGGCTGGGGTGTGTTATAAAGAGATGTACAGATGGGTCACGGTTATAGAACCATTTATAGGTTCAGTGGATGCAAAGCAATTAGTTTAGGATAAACTAACTCATCCTCACCATTGTACTGAGTGCGCAGAGGTGTTTGGGGTCATTTTTAGTAATTAACTTATGTAAAGACCAGCTAAGAAATTATAAGGCGCTATACCATCTCCTTGCCATGCTATTAGTCCTGCAGAGATAGTGTAAGGTTATGCCCCCTTCTCCCCATGCTATTAGTCCTGCAGAGATAGTGTAAGGTTATGCCCCCTTCTCCCCATGCTATTAGTCCTGCAGAGATAGTGTAAGGTTATGCCCCCTTCTCCCCATGCTATTAGTCCTGCAGAGATAGTGTAAGCTCATGCACCCTTCTCCCCATGCTATTAGTCCTGCAGAGATAGTGTAAGGTCATGCACCCTTCTCCCCATGCTATTAGTCCTGCAGAGATAGTGTAAGGTCATGCCACCTTCTCCCCATGCTATGAGTCATGCAGAGATAGTGTAAAGTCATGCCACCTTCTCCCCATGCTATGAGTCTTGCAGAGATAGTGTAAAGTCATGCCACCTTCTTCCCATGCTATTAGTCCTGCAGAGATAGTGTAAGGTTATGCCCCCTTCTCCCCATGCTATTAGTCCTGCAGAGATAGTGTAAGGTCATGCCACCTTCTCCCCATGCTATTAGTCCTGCAGAGATAGTGTAAGGTTATGCCCCCTTCTCCCCATGCTATTAGTCCTGCAGAGATAGTGTAAGGTTATGCCACCTTCTCCCCATGCTATGAGTCATGCAGAGATAGTGTAAAGTCATGCCACCTTCTTCCCATGCTATGAGTCCTGCAGAGATAGTGTAAGGTCATGCCACCTTCTCCCCATGCTATGAGTCATGCAGAGATAGTGTAAAGTCATGCCACCTTCTTCCCATGCTATTAGTCCTGCAGAGATAGTGTAAAGTCATGCCACCTTCTCCCCATGCTATTAGTCCTGCAGAGATAGTGTAAAGTCATGCCACCTTCTCCCCATGCTATTAGTCCTGCAGAGATAGTGTAAAGTCATGCCACCTTCTTCCCATGCTATTAGTCCTGCAGAGATAGTGTAAAGTCATGCCACCTTCTTCCCATGCTATGAGTCCTGCAAAGATAGTGTAAGGTCATGCCACCTTCTTCCCATGCTATGAGACCTGCAGAGATAGTGTAAGGTCATGCCACCGTCTCCTCATGCTATTAGTCCTGCAGAGATAGTGTAAGGTCATGCCTCCTTCTCCACATGCTATGAGTCCTGCAGAGATAGTGTAAAGTCATGCCACCTTCTTCCCATGCTATGAGTCCTGCAAAGATAGTGTAAGGTCATGCCACCTTCTTCCCATGCTATGAGTCCTGCAGAGATAGTGTAAAGTCATGCCACCTTCTTCCCATGCTATGAGTCCTGCAGAGATAGTGTAAGTTCATGCCACCGTCTCCTCATGCTATAAGTCTTGCAGAGATAGTGTAAGTTCATGCCACCTTGTCCTCATGCTATTCCTTATCCTCATACAATTAGAGTCCGATGGGTCCTGGTGCAAAATTTGGACTGCTTCCCCTCCCCTACATGTTTGGTCATATGTATGGGCCCTTATAGCATTCTATATACTATAAAGACATGTATTGCCCTCCCCATCCCCTTCTTTATGTAGTAATATTCCCCATTCTGATCAATATGACCACCATCCTAGGCCTTATTTATTAAATATTATTAAATATGGCCACCATCCTTTTATATATATATATATATATATATATATATATATATATATATATATATATATATATATGTGTCCCCCATCCTGGGCCCCATCCTGTTAGATACAAACCACCACTATAGTAAATTATATACCCCATCTTGCTCCCCTTCCTCGTAAATTTGACCACCATCCTGGTATATATCTCTCCCATGTTGGGCCCCTTCCTGGTAAATATGACCACCATCCTGGTATATATCTCTCCCATGTTGGGCCCCTTCCTGATAAATATGACCACCATCCTGGTATATATCTCTCCCATGTTGGGCCCCTTCCTGATAAATATGACCACCATCCTGGTATATATCTCTCCCATTTTGGGCCCCTTCCTGGTGAATATGACCACCATCCTGGTATATTTGTCTTTCATAATGGGCAACCTCCTGATATATAAGTTTCCCGTTCTACCTTTCTTTTTTAGTTTTTGTTTTTTAGTGACTCTTCTATGTATATGGTGCTGTCCTCTACATAATAATGTAGCCATCCGAACACTATAGGATTAATACTCTATTTGCACGTTCAGTGTAATCTCCTTCCCGTTCCACCTTGAGTGATGGCTCCAGGTGTTACACGTTCTGACAAAATCCGGCATTTAATTTCAACTGATGGAAATTACAATATTTTAATAATTTAAGCTCATGTCAATCTACTCTGTCACGTGTATACAAAAAGCTGAAGGAGCTGAACGCATAAATTGTTCCCTCTGCACCTGTGTTACGACTCCCATATTGTTCCTGCTAACCATCAAAGCTAGGTCTATGTGCCCATCAGGCATGGCACCTAAAGTTACTACTCCAACAATATCTATACCACGGCCACTCATCAAGTGTAAAACCTGTGCTCCACCTAGGACACCTCATTTATATGGTGTCCACGTCTACTTCCATATATCCCAAAAAAAAACCCACACACTTGGTGCAGCATCCATTCTATCAAACCGGTGCCTGATCTAACAGGGTAAGAAAAACTATGGTGGCCCCGTGGCCAATGGAACCCCATTCCAAAAGAGTTTGGCTTAGTGGCAATGCCATGCTGAACACAGATGATAATAGTATATGGCCCATATAATAGAGCCAGATAGTGCCTTGAGCTGCAGCATGGTAGCCAATAACATACAGCAGTTTAGCAAGACAGGATCCACTCAGAACAGGCCTCGCTATGGTCAATCAAAGAAGTTGAGTGCTCAGCATCATATCCAGAAGTTGTGCTTTCAGAATAGACGTATGAGTGCTGCCAGTATATCTGCAGAGGTTACAGGGGTGGGGAGGTCCGCCTGTCAGTGCTCAGACCATGCGTTGCACACTGCATCACATTGGTCTGCATAGCTGTCATCCCAGAAGGAAGCCTCTTCTAAAGATGATGCACAAGAAAGCCTGGAAACAGTGTGCTTAAGACAAAAAGACTGAGACCATTTCTTGTAATGTGATGAGACCAAGATAACCGTATTTGGTTCTTATGGTGTCAAGTGTGTGTGATGGCAACCAGGTGAGGAGGATAAAGACAAGTATGTCCTGCCTACAGTCAAGCATGGTGGTAGGAGAGTCATGGTTTGGGGCTGTATGACTGCTGCCAGCTGTGGGCAGCTACAGATCATTGAAGGAACCATGAATGCCAACATGTACTGTGACACACTGAAGCAGAGCACGATCCCCTTCCTGTGGAAACTGTGTCACATTGCAGTATTCGAACATATCGACCACAAACACAGCTTCAAGATGACCACTGCCTTGTTAGAGAAACTAAGGGTAAAGATGCTGGACTGGCCAAGCGTCTCCAGACCTAAACCCTGTTGAGCATTTTTGGGGCCTCCTCAAATGGAAGGTGGAGGAGAGCAAGGTCTCTAACATCCACCAGTTCTGGGATGTCAACGTGGAGGATGGAAGAGGATCCAGAGGCTCCTGTGAATCTCTAGTGACCTCCATGCCCAAGAGAGCTAAGGCAGTGCTTGAAAATAATGGTGGCCGCACAAAGAAGTCACACTTTTGGCACAACTTGGCCATTTTCACTTAGGGGTGTACTCACTTTTGTTGCCAGCGGTTTAGACATTAATGGCTGTGTGTTGAATTATTTAGAGGGCACCACATTTACTCTATTATACAAGCTGCACACTGACACTGTACATTGTATCACAGGGTCAGATCTTCAATGTTGTCCCATGAACAGATATAATAAAATATTTTCAAAAATGTAAGGGGTGTACTCACTTTTATGACAGACTGTAAGTAACAATCTGTTTGGACAGTGCCCCTGAGATTACACGTTAAATATGGGGCATTAGTTGGTGGATTTGGAGTGAAGGCATTGGGAGGTATTGTCCTCTTGTCATTGAGGACTATAAAACCCAAGACATTCAGAAATAATCCAATACTGCCTAAACCTCACTTGTTATTCCGTAAAATCAAGCGTCATAGATATAAAACCCATAACCCACACAGTACATTTTATGGTATAAACCTGTGCCCTTCTATGATGGTGCCCAAGGCAGTTGACCTATCAGCCTTCACTTTTTACGACCCTTCTTCGTCTCTCTTGGCCTCCAATGCCGGGGACGTAATGTGCGGCGCAGCCAAGTGCCAGTCACCTCCATCCCGGCGCTTTTTTTTTTTACAGGACGTCTTAATTACAGGCAGTGCATTAATCAAGTGTTCACTTATTTTTCTGCTGTGATTCCAGCTGTCGTCTCAGCCCATCGCCAGCGCTGTCTGAGGAGATATATCGCGAGAAGACGTCTTGTGTAATTATTATGGCACCACAAATATAGCAATAACACGTTTAGTGATGCCATTCATCAGACACCAGACTATTACATCTCGCCGGCTGACTTCGGTACACTTTTGGCACCCTCAGTGGGCTTTAGTAAAAGTGCCATGTCTTCAAGTCTCATTTTGCTTTGTGATACAATATAGAAGTTCAGAACTCTGCTACTTCTTGACTGCGAGTCCCCCCAGAAAAGATGGATTATTTTTATTTTTTGTAAAACTTTGGCGGGCTTTGCACACTACGACATCGCAGGTGCGATATCGGTGGGGTCAAATCGAAAGTGACGCACTTCCGGCGTCGCAGTCGATATCGCAGTGTGTAAATCCTTTTTGATACGATTAACAAGCACAAAAGCGTCGTTATCGTATCATCGGTGTAGGGTCCGGCATTTCCATTATTTGGCAGCTGCGACGGTCCGATGTTGGTCCTCGTTCCTGCGGCAGCACACATCGCTGTGTGAGAAGCCGCAGGAGCGAGGAACATCTCTTACCTGCGTCACCGCGTCTCACGCCGGCTCTGCGGAAGGAAGGGGGGGGGCGGGATGTTTACGTCCCGCTCATCTCCGCCTCTCCGCTTCTATTGGCCGCCTGCCGTGTGACGTCGCTATGACGCCGCACGACCCGCCCCCTTAATAAGGAGGCCGGTCGCCGGCCAGAGCGACGTCGCAGGACAGGTGAGTGCATGTGAAGCTGCCGTAGCGATAATGTTCGCTACGCCAGCTATCACCATGATATCGCATCTGAGACGGGGGCGGGGACTATCACACTCGGCATCGCAGCATCGGCTTGTGATGTAGTAGTGTGCAAAGGGCCCCTTTGTGCTGCTGTGAAATCCTGCTCCTGCCACTATAAATATCTCAAGGACCTTTCTTTTTGGGCTTTTTTTTTTGCAAAATTTTGTTTATTTTTAGGCATTTTTATGTTTGAACCAAATTAATTTTGGGGCTGTTAAATCATTTCTACGCGATTTTTTGGAATCCTTGTCATTTTTTGGGAGGGTTACGCGACATTGTATTTATCGTTACCATTATCAAGATGTTTTTGATCTCCAAAATGTCAAAACGATCCTCCTAGTCCTCATTTGTGTGTGTGTGTGGGGGGGGGAGGGGAGGGTGTTTGTTTCTTTTTTGTGTTTGTCTTTTTTCTCTTTGCCCTGGAAGATTTTGCACAGTGAGCTGTTATATACAGCATTCTAGAATAGTGTATATAAGAGCCCAAGCCACTCTGTATAACGTAAAAATCACTTTCATAATACTCACCTAGGGGGCGGTCCAATGGGTAACGCTGCTTGCGGGTCCAGCGTCTCCGATCTTCCGTCCATCGCTGTCCTTCTTCTACTCAGCCCAGTGTGGATGACATATCCTACGTCATCCACATTGGCCGACATTGCAGTCCTGCGCCCTTCTCTCTCAGACTATTGTAGTGCGCATGCGCGGGTGGTCTGACACCTTTCCTCACGCCTGAGCATTACAGTACTTTGATCTGCCCTCAGTAGGGAAGATCAAAGTGTGCCGGTGCAGGAGCGTAATGCTGGCCTTTGTGGGTAGGACACGTCATCCACACTGGGCTGGCTAGAAGGAGGACGGCCATCGTCGTAGAAGGGAGGCGCCGGACCTGAGAGCAGCAACACCCATTGGATCGGATTGCCCCCCTAGGTGAGCATTATAAAAGTGGGGTTTTTTTTACATTCTACAGAACGACCTGAGTTCTTATATACAGTATTCTAGAATGCTGCATTTAAGGGCTCACTGGTGGTGGCAACAGCTTATAGGGGCCAAATCTGGTGACAGGTTCCCCTTAAAATGTTGCACATTTGTCTTCACCTGTCCAAAATAAGATTAGACTGACTTGTTCTCCGCCTGAATGCCGTGCAACATTTGAGCAAAAACATTACGATGTATTGAAAAGTCACAAATGATGAGTTTGGCCAAAATATCTGGATAACCAAAGCTATAGCCATAAAGATGAAAAAAATAACTAAATAAACAAAGCAAAAAAAATATAAAAAAAAACCACCCCAGAAGAAAATCTAGTTAACCTACAAATAAGTATAAGTTAAAAAAAAACATAAAGGCGCTACCATTTTAACACTAGAAAAAAGAAAATACATAATCAGCCTATTGGGGAATGCAAAACCATTGTTCTAGTGTGTGACCAACTTATTAAAAGGATCAGGCAACATTTTACCCTAAAAAGGCAAAAAAATAAATATACGCATAATTTGTGCCCCATTTGGCGCAGGGTCCATCGATGGATACAAAACTTAATAAAAGTATCACGCAACAGTTTACCCTAACAAGGTACATAAGGGCAAAAACATGAGACATACAAACTTATTAAAAGGCTCATGCAACATTTTATTCTAAAAAGGCACAAAGGAGCGAAAAAAACTCACAAATTTTGACAAATTAGTTCCCCATTTGGTGCAGGGTCCACCGGTGGATACAAAAAGATAAGACATACAAACGTAATAAAAGTATGACGCAACATTTTATTCTAAAAAGGCACATAGGGGCAAAAAATAAAATCTACTCATAATTTGTGCCAAATTAGTGCCCCATTTGGTGTAGGGTCCACCGGTGGATACAAAAAGATAAGACATACGAACTTATTCAAAGGCTCATGCAACATTTTATTCTAAAAGGCACAAAGGAGCAAAAAAAGGCCTCATAATTTGTGCCAAATTTGTGCCCCATTTGGCACAAGATCCACCGGTGGATACAAAAACATAAGACATGAAATTAAAAAAAATTCAAATGTTTTTCAACTTTCTAAACCCAATTTTCAACCTTCTTCGTTCCCCTAATTGCACCATGATGCTGCCCTGCTTGTCTTGTCCAGTCCAAAAAAGACCCAACTCTCTCCTCCATCGATGCCCTCGGAGCCTCTATTTAGAATTAGAACGTAATTAATTTTTGAGCCATTTCGGAAAATATTTCAACCCCCTTCTCATTCCCAAACCCCCCTAAAAAGATACTATTTTAGCAAAAATTGCCCTCGTTAACCCTTTAAAAATGTGAGATTCATATCTGAATATGATCCCAATCTCGATGCCCACACTCCAGCTGGCAGGGAAGGGATGGATGTGTCTCTGTTATTTCCTTTCCCGGAGCCGCGGTATCCAGACACCATTCAATGTAAAGCCTGTTTTTCCTTCCGTCCCTGTCCTGTGCCATGGAGAATTATCACTCCCACTAAGCAGGTGTCCATGCATTTATTAACAAGCCCGTTGATCTATCACAGTCTGCCGAGTGTTGCGTATGAAGCCACTTCTCTAATCGAGGCGTCCCGGAGCTTTGATATTGTATCCAACCATTAAAACAATGACAATCTCTTACTACAAAATCTACAACCATTTTTCCAATATTGATTAGACCACACATTAAGGAGGCTTTTTTTTGTCTTCTTCCCGGTAAATCCCTATGTGATCGGCCAAATGGGATTTTTGTAAAAGTTTTTGAAAACTGAGATGAGCTTCAAAGGTGATGAGGGCTGTGTGTTACCGCTCGCCTGTGATCGTCAAATCTTTATCCAGCCGTACAGAGAAAAGCAACACGTAGAGTATAGATTGTGCCTGTGGCTAATTCTATTTGAATAAATACAAAAAAAAAAGGATTTTCAGGGACCTAAAACTTAAAATGAAGCCGGCTACAGAGCAATATGCTCCAAGAAAGTTTTGGGAACGTACCGATTGATTAGGAAAGTTTGAGCAACTGTAGGTAGTTCTTAAAAAATTCCTTTTTTTGTTGTATTCAATTTTTTTTTTTATTTTTTATTTTTTTTATATATATATTTAGGGCCATTCTTATGTGAGAGAATACAATCCATTTTGTTCTTATAGAAACTATCTTGTCTTATAACTGTGTGATGTCACAGGGTCCAGCTAACACTGATGGGCGGGGAAGTTTCACATTTCTATACACACCCCTGCGGACCACATTGGTGCATAGTTCTGAGGAGGTACTGTATTTTTCGTTTTATGAGACGCACCGGATTATAAGATGCATCACAAATTTAGAGATAAAAAAGGTAAAGAAAATGGGGTCCATCCCCATCTTATATTATGCTGTGGTGGTAGAGCAGGGTCACAGGAGGCTGGGGGGGTTGATGCAGGTGCTGCGGTGTGGGCTGTGCTGGCTGCGGTGGGGGCTGTGTTGGCTGCGGTGGGGGCTATGCTGGCTGCGGTGTGCGCTGTGCTTGCTGCAGTGGGGGCTGTGCTGGCTGCGGTGGGGGCTGTGCTGGCTGCAGTGGGGGTTGTGCTGGCTGCGGGGGGGGCTGTGCTGGCTGCGGTGGGGGCTGTGCTGGCTGCGGTGTGGGCTGTGCTGGCTGTGGTGGGGGCTGTGCTGGCTGCGGTGGGGGCTGTGCTGGCTGCGGTGGGGGCTGTGCTGGCTGCAGTGGGGGCTGTGCTGGCTGCGGTGGGGGCTGTGCTGGCTGTGGTGGGGGCTGTCCTGGCTGCGGTGTGGGCTGTGCTTGCTGCGGTGGGGGCTGTGCTGGCTGCAGTGGGGGTTGTGCTGGCTGCGGTGGGGGCTGTGCTGGCTGCAGTGGGGGCTGTGCTGGCTGCATGCACTGTACTGGCTCTGTGGATCAGGGCAGTGCGGTGGGTGTCCCAGATGCTCTGTCTGCACTGCGGGCTTCAAAGAAATGGCGCCCGGAGTCGGGGCGTGCCCGGATTGAGCTCTCAGCTAAATGACAAGCAGAGATCTCATCTATGGACGCTCCACATCCAGACGCCATTGTGAGATCAATGGGCCAGAGGCGGTGCATGCGCAGATGAGATCTTGAGCTTAGAGCTATTGCGCTTTTGATCTTCTAGTTTGGTAACAGGTGAGGATCTTGGACTTCCTTCCCTTTATTAATTCCTTAATGGGGTATTTAAAGGAAATTCCTTAATAAGGCATTTAAAGGGATTATCCAAGACTATAAAACATGGCTGATTTATTCCAGAATGAGCGTGCCACATCTGTCCAAGGGTTGTGTCTGCCGTTAGTTAGGTCAGGTCTTGCACTTGTTTGCAGTAGGGTCCAGGATTTTCTCATCCTCTGCAGCCCATTTAAAAAACAGTTTCTAGACCAACTGATTTAAAGGGGTTGTCCAAGCAAAACATTTATCATGAATAGATGCTAAATGTATGATCACTGGGGGTCTGACAGCTCGGACCACCACCAATCCCAAAAGAACACTACTCTATTCCCTCTCTATAGGAGTGGTGCTCCATTTACATCCTTTTCATACATGTATCACCTCTTATATGGATAGGTGATAAATGTTGTTTGGAAGACCCCTTTAGTAAAAGAAGAGATTTTGGACCTTTCTTAAGAAAAACGGCCTAAAGGCTGCTTTACACATTTCAATTTATCGTGCGATTGCATTTGCGATCGCACCCTCCCCCATCGTTTGTGGGGCACAGGCAATTTGTTGCCCGTGTCGCACAATGTTGTAACCCCCGTCACACGTACTTACCTTCCAAACGACCTCGCTGTGGGCGGCGAACATCCTCTTCCTGAAGGGGGAGGGACGTTCGGCATCACAGCGACATCACACAGCGGCCGGCCAATAGAAGCGGAGGGGCGGAGATGAGCGGGAGGTAAACATCCTGCCCACCTCCTTCCTTCAGCATTGCCGGCGGCCGCAGGTAAGCTGCAGTTCATCGTTCCCGGGGTGTCACACGGTGCGATGTGTGCTGCCTCGGGAACATTGAACAACCTGACGTTCGATATTTTGAAAATGAGCGACGTGTCAACGAGCAACGATAAGGTGAGTATTATTGCTCGATCACACTCGCTCGTAGCTGTCGCACGCTACGATGTATCAAACGATGCCGGATGTGCGTCACTAACGACGTGACCCCGACGACACATCGTAAGATACATCGTAGCGTGTAAAGCCCGCTTTACTTCATCCAAAGAGTTTACAATATAGAAAAAACCGGCTATATTCTTTCTTCGTCACATTGTATCCTCGCTTTGGCGCTGTGTGTTTAATTGCTATCATGCTAATCTCTCTGTTAACTGGAATGTATCAAACTAATCACTGTTAACCCCTGGAGGGGAAGCTCAATAAGTATGGTCCCCCGGTATCCATTCATCACCGGACTGGACAGCCCACGGTCTGAGCTCCGTCGATACACCTTGCCATTCTTGTTAATACAATGTTACCATGGATCTGCTGTCGATCAATACTGCAGTGGGCGAGTCAATCAGGTCATCTTACAAAGATGAGAATGATATATTTGTTGTACAATGCTGGTCACATGAAAGACGGCGCTATCTGATGTCCTTCCCGTCTAGAAGCAACAGGGCATCTGTGCCGAGAATGCAGAGCCAGAACGACGGAAGGAAAGAAGTGCACTGGGAAATAGATTCAGGACCGTCATGGGGACACGGGGGAAACAGCAAGAACAATCACCGGCACCGTACGCTGACATCCTACTACTGCAATTTGAACATTTTACCTAATGGTTTGAAGCATGAACCATCCATATGATAACACATCCTGTCCTTTGCTAAAATGCCATCTTCATATAGAGATCTGCGTCAGTTGCTCCAACTACCAAGGATAGGGGTCATCGATGTGGATGGAGACTTCAACTCTGTGTTGTCAGCTATGATAACATTGCAAATAAAAAAAAAACCATGGAGCCTCTGTTAGGAGTCTCAACACGGAAAATAGCCAGATATCCCTCCGGGAAGGACCTAGCCAAGGAGTGGCTCTTTTTAGGAGACCACCATAACCACCATATTAAGTGGCCCTTTTAGTCAATATCCAGCTTTTGACAAGTTTAAAGATATGACAAGGGAATTATCAAGGCCAGGTATCCATCCACAGACAGCTGTTTCGGGGTATTGCCCCCCATCAGTGTGGAGTAGCATTCTGGCCAGGTGGGAGCAATGCCTAGTAGATAACGTTGATTTAGGAAGTGTTATCACGGGAAGATTAAAGCAGAGAGACTGTGATTTTTTGATCATTAATATTCAATCAATTATATCCAGATTTTTATTTTTTAATCCTTCAAGGGGTTTTCTGAGCATAGAAAAAAATAATCTGGCTGTTCTCATAACGAGTCTTCAAATCCCCCTGTTACTTTTTTTTCCTTTTTTCGCTCCCCTCCAGCTCTCTGCAGCCATTTTTCTGGTCTGTTATTGTTTACATTTTGAACTTCCTGACAGCTCTCCGTCATTGCCTCTCTTTTCCATTAGGCCATGTGCTCTGGCTTCTGTTGAGGAGGACATCTGTCCCACAGTTCCCTCACTTTCATCCTAAATGTCCCCACACTACATTTACAAAGCACCATACTGAGACTGCAATGTAGTCACAAGATAGATATATTTTTGCTCTCACAGTTTCTTCTTTCTAATATTCATCTCACTTCTTTACTACAGTGTACTATTCTGAGATTATCCTGCAGTCAATAATATACAAGGGGGGGGCACTTGTGGCACACTGTCACAGTGCACTGTAAAGAACTCCAGTACAGTCTCAAGATAGATACATTTCTGCCCTAGTTTCACCATTCTAACATTCATCACACTTCTTTCCTACTGTGTACTATTCTGAGATTCTCCTGCAGTCAATACTATGGAAGGTCCTGACACTGGTAGAACACTGGCACAGTGCACTGTATCAGAGTAATGAATTATTAAGCCCAGCACCATGTGCTCAGGCTTCTATTGAGGAAGAGATCTCTCCGACTACTCCCTGTTTCCCACTTCATTTACAAAGCCCCATCCTGAAACTCCAGTACAGTCTCATGATGAATACATTACTTCTTTTTAATATTCATCTCACTTCTTTACTACAGTGTACTATTCTGAGATTATCCTGCAGTCAATAATATACAAGGAGCTGACCCTGGTAGCACACTGGCACAGTGCACTGTACAGGGGCAATGAATTATTAAGCCCAGTGTCATGTGCTCCAGCTTCTATTGAGGAGGACATCTGTCCCACTGCTCCCTCTTTCCCAGCTTAAGTGGCCACCTACTTAATTTACAAAGCACCATCTTGAGACTCCAGTATAGTCTCACGATGGATACATTTTCACCCTCACAGTTTCTCATTCTAACATTTGTCCCACTTCTTTTCTATTGTGTACTATTCTGAGATTCTCCTGCAGTCAATAATATACAAGGTAGGGACACTGGTAGCACACTGGCACAGTGCACTGTACAGGAGTAATGACTTATTAAGCCCAGAACCATGTGCTCTGGCTTCTATTGAGGAGATTTGTCCCACTAGTCTCTGTTTTCCACTTCATTTACAAAGCACCATACTGAGCCTACAGTACGGTCTCAAGATGGATACATTTTTGCCCTCACAGTTTCTCCTTTCTAACATTCATCTCACTTCTTTCCTACTGTGTACTATTCCGAGATTCTCCTGCAGTCAATAATATACAAGGTAGGGACACTGGTAGCACAGTCCACTGTACAGGAGCAATGAATTATTAAGCCCAGTGCCATGTGCTCTGGGCAGATAACTTGATGTATGTGAAACCTGCATTGCCTCTATGGCTTCTGTTTTCTCCCTCCAGTTACTCACAACTTGCTGAGGATCACCGGCCATGGTGAATTAATTATCAACTTTGTGTTGCCAGTCGGAGGTGTGATCCTACACAGTCTGACACTGTCCAATTAGTGCTGACAGTCAAAGGGTGTGTCCCTATACAGTCTGACGCTGTCCAATCAGTGCTGATAATCAAAGGGTGTGTCCCTATACAGTCTGACACTGTCCAATCAGTGCTGATAATCAAAGGGTGTGTCCCTATACAGTCTGACGCTGTCAAATTAGTGCTGACAGTCAAAGGGTGTGTCACTACACCATCTGCCGCTGTCCAATCAGTGCTGACAGTCAAAGGGCATGTCACTACACAACCTGTCGCTGTCCAATCAGTGTTGACAGTCAAAAGGCATGTCCCTAGACAGTCTGACACTGTCCAATCAGTGCTGATAATCAAAGGGTGTGTCCCTATACAGTCTGCTGCTGTCCAATCAGTGCTGACAGTCAAAGGGCGTGTCCCTACACAGTCTGCCGCTGTCCAATCAGTGCTGACAGTCAAAGGGTGTGTCCCTACACAGTCTGCCGCTGTCCAATCAGTGCTGACAGTCAAAGGGCATGTCACTACACAGTCTGCCACTGTCCAATCAGTGCTGACAGTCAAAGGGCATGTCACTACACAGTCTGCCGCTGTCCAATCAGTGCTGACAGTCAAAAGGCGTGTCACTACACAGTCTGATAACATCCAATCAGTGCTGACAGTCAAAGGGCGTGTCTCTACACAGTCTGATAACATCCAATCAGTGCTGACAGTCAAAGGGCGTGTCACTACACAGTCTGATAACATCCAATCAGTGCTGACAGTCAAAGGGCGTGTCCCTACACAGTCTGATAACATCCAATCAGTGCTGACAGTCAAAGGGCGTGTCCCTACACAGTCTGATAACATCCAATCAGTGCTGACAGTCAAAGGGCGTGTCCCTACACAGTCTGATAACATCCAATCAGTGCTGACAGTCAAAGGGCGTGTCCCTACACAGTCTGATAACATCCAATCAGTGCTGTCAATGGGAGTGTCCCTGTGCAGTCCGACACTATCAACACTGATAGGACATTGTCAGAGTCACACCCAATATTCAATTTATTTGTACATTTCAGGAAGAATAAAAGAGGAACAGCACAATGCAAAATTGTAAGAAAAGATGATCAAGAATTGTTATTTCATGGGGAACACATACATTTACTAAAACAGGCCAGTCACGAGTCCCCTTTAATTTTGATATAAGGTTTAGCAATAATAAACAAGCAAAAATTGAGAACACGACAAAGGCTGCAATGGACTAAGGAGAGGAAAAGTCCAACCACAGTATGTCCACATAAAATATATATAGGTAAGGATGGCTCCCACTAGCCAGTTTCCTACTCCACACTGATGAGGGGCAAATACCCCGAAACAGCTGTCTGTGGATGGATACCATGTTTGGCATAGGTGGTCTCCTTGACTGGAGGCTGCCCTTCCCGTGGTTGTTCCTTCCCGGTGAAAGACCTGGCTCATTTCCTGCCAGCGTTGAGAAACATGTGATGGTGTCTCCGCGGCATTCGTGTTTTGCATATTTTCCCAGGGGGCCTTGTTCTAGTGTCACTGCGTTGAGACACACGTGATGGTGTCTCCGCGGTGTTGGATGTTGATCTCCCCGAGGTCACCCATCCTTACCTATGTAGTCTTCTACTAGGCATTGCTCCCACTAGCCAGTTACCTACTCCACACTGATGAGGGGCAAATACCCCGAAACAGCTGTCTGTGGATGGATACCATGTTTTGGTATAGGCGGATTCCTTGACTGGAGACTGCCCTTCCTGTGGTTGTTCCTTCCCGGTGAAAGACCTGGCTAGTTCCCTGCCAGCGTTGAGAAACATGTGATTGTGTCTCTGCGGCATTCTTGTTTTGTTTCACATAAAATATATAGTCACACAACAAATAAATGTAGCAGAGCTGAGTTGGTTTTGGCACACTGCAGGAATCTATTACATGAGCAGAGGTGATGGGACCCACAGACGTTGTCCAGCTCTGCTACATCTGTACTTATAGTCAGCTTTATGCTGCAGACCTGCACTACAAAAGGCTTCCAGTCTATATCCTCCTGGAAGGAGCCGCTCATAAAGGCCCTGGTTCTTTAAATTGCTTCACCGCTTCCAAGTACCCACATGAGATGATCTGTAAACTGTTCCGTGATGTCAAAAATGCGAAGAAAATAAATGTCAGCGGCTCACATGGATATTTACAAGAGATATTAAACAAGCCAGACGGTGTACAAAAAACAGCAAGGAATTATTACACTAAATGGCAGTAATTTATAGAAACTGTTCCCAGAAATAAACAACAGTATGTTACTGTCATTATGATACTGTGCTAACATGAGCGATGCCTATAAGAAGATATTGCTTTGCTTTATACCTCAGGGCCCATGGGTAGGATTGCTCCTGGTAAGGAAGATGGAGAATTCGGAAGAGGATAAAATTGATACTGATCATTAACGACCACCATGTCCTTAGCCTCCCAGTGCTGTACTACAAATTCCAGAAATTTCTTGCATCTCTCGGAAATGAAAAGAATTGATTCTACAGGGTTGACGTGGAAGGTGAATCAGACTGATTACTATTTTGGAGAATCACTAGTGGAAAAGAAATTTTGATCATTTCTAGTAAGAACTGGGTTTACACCTCCTTTGTTTATCGATCGGCCCATGCCTTAACCAGTAATCTGTTACCAGGTCAAAAATGGCCTTTTTTTAACCTTATTTTTATTCCTGCTGATCTCTTGAGTATGCCATTTTTTATTTTTTGTAAATCTGCCATACGGTTCCAGAGATATAGGTCTTTTTATTTAGTGCAGTTTTTTTTATTAGCCTTTAACAATAGGAGTGCATTATAGGCAGAGGAGCCTAAAGACACGCCCCTGAGAAACTAGGAGAATCATAAAAATTAGCACTAAATAAAAAGACCACTACCTCTGGAACTGTATGGCCGATAGAAAAAAGAATATGCAGGGGGATGACCAGGAATAAAATAATTGTAAAAGCTGACATAGAAGGTGAATCAGACTGATTAATATTTTGGAGAATCACTAGTGGAAAAGAAATTTTGATCATTTCTAGTAAGTACTGGGTTTACACCTCCTCTGCTTATTGAGTGGCCAACGTCTTAACAAATAACCTGTTGACAGCTCAAAAGTGGCCAGGTTTTGAAGATAAGCCTAAAGACACACCCCTGAGGAACTAGTGAGGATCCTAAAAATTAGAACTAAATAAAAAGTCCAATATCTCTGGAATTTTTTCGAAATTTGCCATATTCTTCCAGAGTTATAGATCTTTTTAGTTAGTGTTCTTTTTTATGGCCTTTACCAAGATGCATGGCTTCTAGGCAGAGCAACCTAAAGACGCACCCCTGAGGAACTAGTGAGGATCATAAAAATTGGCATTACATAAAATGGCCAATATCTCTGGAACTGTATGGCTGATAGAAAAAAAAAATATGCAGGGGGATCAGCGGGAATAAAAGAATTGTAAAAGCTGAACACTTTTGACCTGGTGACAGGATTTCTTTAATTTGCTGCTTTAATATCTTACAGAGCATGTATTCTTCTCATAACATCCAACATCCTCTGTATGCTTCCCTTGGACTTTTTCTGAATGTCCCTCTCTGATTCCCATACATTGTCAGGACTTAATTATCATATATGTTCACATAATTTGCATACCATATATATATATATATATATATATATATATATATATATATATATACACATAAATATATACAGTATATATATAAAATGTATCTATATCTATATAATATATATACTGTACATATATATATATATATATATATATATATATATATATATAATAGTAAATTGCCCTTTAAGTAGGCCCGCTTTGGACTGGGAGACTAAAAGTGAGTTTAGTCTCTTTCTATTAGAGTAGTACACAAGTTTAGTTTACATACGTACTTACCGACTCTTTAATGCCCCAAATTGTTACATTTAAAAGGTAATTGTGATTTTATTTTTATTTCATAAATCAATAGTATAAGTAAAATTAAGAAGCTTTGTAGTATAACTTATCAGAGAAATCGGATTTTTGTAAGCCAGGACTGATACATTCTCAATTCACAGAAACTTCTGTATTCAGTGAAGACAAAGCTAATGATGACAGTTGCTACAGGTAAGATTCTATTTAAACAAGTGGGTGGAGCTCTGCTACTAGCTCCTCCCTCCCTCTTGCTTCATAGAAGATGACAGTTACTTGATAAGTAACTGATAACTGATTAGTTTCTGTTTCTGTAATTTCAAAATTTGTCTTCACTGAATACAGATTTTTAAACCATGAGTTGAGAATTTTGAAAATGAAAGATCCGTCCAGGAGGAGAATAAAGCAGATTTCCCTGATAAGATATATTACAAAGTTTCTTATTTTCACATGCACTATTTATTTATGTAAAAGAGATTCAAATGAGAGGTACACTTTACGTCCCACCCCTGGGACTCCTCAAAGTTCTCAAAATGAACAAAAACACCTACTTTGGATATTTTTTGCCTCAATCCAAATTCTTTTTTTTGTTTGGTATTTTAATGCAGAATCAGGACTGTTGGCAAAGTCAGGACTGTTGGTAAGTATAGTCATGGATGGTCAAGTTAGATGATCTGGAAGAAAAGCTGTAGAGTAGCTGCCATAACCTAAAACTTTTGACAAGTCATGATTACATGCCAGACATTTTGAATGGTCATGATCTGGGTTCTACGATTTCTACGATCGCAAATATGAAGAAGTTCTCAGATGGGTGCTGAGCACTTAGGTTTTTAGCTCCTCTCTTAGGGCCTTTTCACATTTCAATCTTCTCCATGTTCAGTGGTCCCGTCAGGGCTTATGTCCAAATGATCCAAGGAAGTACTGAAAAATATTTTCTTTTTCAATGCTTATGTCCAAATTCCCTGGGCAAAACAGTTTTTTGGACATATACGTCAACGAGACCATTGAATATAGTAGTGGAGAGTGAGTCACCATGTGCTCTGTCATGCACCATTATGAGTCTATACGCATAGTCAAGGTGGACACCTAGACATTGTAGACTACGTCTGGATGTCTGCCTCCAGTATACGCCCCAAAATGAGACACAACAGGGCACACAGTGGCTCACAGGGCTCCCAACCAGCAGCTACTATGTGGCAATGGACCAAATCCTGCAAATCAATTGCCACCAATTCTAGTTGACATATGTGTGGATTACGTTTTGTGGACAATTAGAAAATTGGTAACCCATCATGGAAACTATCTTCTGGGGCCACCTCCATAGCTGATGCCTAAATCTAGAAGGATCACTATGTGGTGGGTCATTAATATCACATTACAGTGCTCTCCCTAATTCACCCTTTTAAACAAAAAGAGCCTTTAATGTTATTCAAAAAATTTAACACCTGTTCTACAAATGTAATTTCCCCAACAAAATAAAGCACCATTGCCAAAATCATGAACCATAGTACCTCGGATCACCAGAATAGTCATCATACAGAGTGGAGTAATCAGAACGGTTGGGTGTATGGTATAGAATATCAATGTGGATGAAGCTTAATCTACTGATCACCTCGATCACTGGATCTGAACCGGAGAATATCAATAAGATGACACAAAATCCGTAAGAGCCACTTCATTAAGTAACCCCCCCAAAAAAACTGCATTGTCAAGTCCCAGGAGTGACAAGGTTGACAGCGCTATTAAATATGACAAAGTCTATTCTTAAAACATTGACTGTTTGACTGGTGGGAATAAAAGTGATGGTGTGATTTATATACTGTCCTCCTGTATATCTTCCGTCCGATCACTCATCGCCATTCAGGAGCGTCCTCCACCGCTTCATCAATATTCTTTTTTTTTTTATACGCGTAGAGTTTGCAGAGTGTCTTTATTATGAAAATATAGGCTGCTCATCCATTAACGGAGATATTTCACTCTTCTATTCCCGGCTGCCAATGACCGTGCTGTGATTGTAAATGTAGCTTGGTCATTAGTATTTATAACCCCATAGCAACCACAGAAACCAAAAAAGTATATGAAAGGGTCATGAACCCAACCGATTGGGAAGACATTTTCATCTTGACTATCTACGGTATATCATAAAACTAAAATATTCCGACCATCTGGATACAGTTATTGGGTGTAAGATAAAATATAATGAATGAGAAACAACACTAAAAGTCAAAGAATCTCCCAACAAGTAACGCCAAAATAATGAAAAAAAATAAAAAAATAAAATAAGCTCCAAGAAAGCTCCCGATTAGAGTTGAGCAAAGTGATTCACGAGTAGCCATGTTGTTTTCCAATCAGGTTCCAGTAGTCACACTGGTATTCCATGGCCACTGAACCAGAGAGGTGCAAACTCCTATTTATCAACTTCCCTGGTGTGTCTTCTGGCTAAGAGGCCGCGTCATGACGTGTATTGCGCCACAACCTCATGACGTTACGAGACTACTAATCACAAGAGGCACCAAGGATGATGGCAAGTGGTAGCCTATCATGGAGTATACACATGGCCACTGCTCCATAGTTTTGCTTAACTCTAATCCTAAGGCATAGGTCAGATAGGTTTTGACAGAGGCCAAAAGGTATTTCATCCTCTATGTGTAGCTATACATTGGAATATTTTTTTGCTGTATGGAATAGTGTGGTATCATTGCTTTCATTTAGTTACAATAAGATATTCAATCACAAATTCTACTGCTCCATATAGTTGTAAAAGTTAACCTGCTATGTAAACTGTGACCTCACGCCCCTCATTGCATAACATTAACATCCAATCACAGACTATCCTGCTATATAGAGTGTGTGACCTCACTGGTGACATCATCATCCAATCATAGACTGTGTACTACATAGACTGTGACCTCACTGGTGACATCACCATCCAATCACAGACTGTCCTGCTATACAGAATGTGGGACCTCACTGGTGACATCATCATCCAATCACAGACTTTTCTCCTTTATAGACTGTGTGATCTCACTGGTGACATCATCATCCAATCACATACTGACCTGCTATACAGAATGTAGGACCTCACTGGGAACATCATCATCCAATCATAGACTGGCCTGCTATGTAGACTGTGTGACCTCACTGGTGACATCATCATCCAATCACAGACTATCCTGCTATATAGACTGTGTGACCTCACTGGTGACATCATCATCCAATCACAGACTATCCTGCTATATAGACTGTGTGCCTTCACTGGTGATATCATTATCCAATCACAGACTGTCCTGCTACATAGACTGTGTGACCTCACTGGTGACATCATCATCCAATCACAGGCTGTCCTGCTACATAGACTGTGTGACCTCACTGGTGACATCATCATCCAATCACAGACTGTCCTGCTATATAGACTGTGTGATTGGATGATGAGGTCACCAGTGAAGTCACATAGTCTATACAGCAGGATAGTCTGTGGTGGAATGATGATGTCACTACTGAGGTCACAGTCTATATAGCAGGAAAATTTGTGATTGGATGATGATGTCACCAATGAGGTCAGACTGCCCTGCTACATAGACTGTGACCTCCCTGCACTTTTGTATTCCCAAGCCTTTAATATTATATCACAATGAACATTTTTCATGGCCTTTTATGTTTCGGGTCTTTGCCATCAGTAGACATCGCCCTGGCGTTGGCACTGGAATGGTTAATGATTATTATTTAGGCATGTCGCTGGGCATTATTACAGACACAAACATTAATAAACAGATTTTCGATTCGTCGTTGTCCTACCCTGTCACTTTGCATATGGAACTGTGCTTCTGAAGAACCTAAAAGGGAATCCATATAACATTGATTTTCTGTTCTGAATCTTGGCTTGCAAAGCTTTATTAATTAGCTCTGGTCACAGAAAATACATACCTAATGTGCTCCATCAACACGTCCCCAGGGGAGGCAGTGCCCGCTGCATTACCACACTGCAGTAAGTGCCAGGCTGCCGCTGTATCACCATCATCACTGTAATACCCTCTGCTATAGCTATATAAATGGTGGCATCTCATAGCTTCACAGTCCTGTACTGTATGTCACCATTAGGAGCACCCCCTCTGCCCATACTAGAAATGGCAAGATGTTTGGTGACCCCACATGACAAAATAAGCCCCTCCATCGAATACTCTTGCCACTGCTTTTAAAGGGAATCTGTCAGCAGGTTTTTGCTATATAGTCTAAAGACAGCATGAGGTAGGGAATAGTACAGAGATTTCAGCATGTGTCACTTATCACACTATATGCTGCTGTTTACATGCAATGCTTCTTTTAGCTTCACAAGATTATTATTGCCCAACTAGGTCAGCTAGTCTGATGCCCCCTACTGTGATAAGCAACTCACTATCTGTTGCAATATACATAGAGAGCCTAGTGTGGGCGGGGTTTGTTTTTTCAGCTTTGCTACATTCTTAATCTAAAAACTGTGATTGTGTCAGATCCGGTGCAGCCAGAAATCTAAGTGACACATCGCTGGGTCTATTCACCTACATCATATTGCTCTCAGGTGAGGTAGCAAAAACCTGTTGACAGATTCCCTTGAAGCCTTTTTTGGTAATACTCTAGAAAAGTAATAACCATGGTGTCATAGTAATGCACATAGGACCCATAGTGTCAGTGCCATAGTAATGCCCATAGTGCCAGTGCCATAATAATACACACAATGCCCATAGTGCCAGTGCCATAATAATACACACAATGCCCATAGTGCCAGTACTATAGAAATGCACATAGCGCCCATAGTGCCAGTGCCATAGTAATGCACATAATTACTATAGTGCCAGTGCCATAATAATACATACAATGCTTATAGTTCCAGTGCCATAATAATACACACAATGCCCATAGTGCCAGTGCTATAGAAATGCACATAGCGCCCATAGTGCCAGTGCCATAGTAATGCACATAATTACTATAGTGCCAGTGCCATAATAATACATACAATGCTTATAGTTCCAGTGCCATAATAATACACACAATGCCCATAGTGCCAGTGCTATAGAAATGCACATAGCGCCCATAGTGCCAGTGCCATAGTAATGCACATAGCGCCCATAGTGCCAGTGCCATAATAATACACACAATGCCCATAGTGCCAGTGCCATAATAATACACACAATGCCCATAGTGCCAGTACTATAGAAATGCATATAGTGCCCATAGTGCCAGTGCCATAGTAATGCACATAATGCCTATAGTGCCAGTGCCATAATAATACATACAATGCCCATAGTGCCAGTGCCATAGTAATGCACATAATGCCTATAGTGCCAGTGCCATAATAATACACACAATGCCCATAGTGCCAGTGCCATAATAATACAAACAATGCCCATAGTGCCAGTGCCATAATAATACACACAATGCCCATAGTTCCAGTGCCATAGAAATGCACATAGAGCACATAGTGCCAGTACCAGTATAAAAGTAATGCACATAGTGCCAGTCACGTAGTAATGCACACATAATGCCAGTCTTATAGTAATGCCCATAGCACAATGACGGATGGCATGGCTGCCAAAGAGATGCCCTTGGAGCAAATAAGAGGCTCACATTACAATCAATACCATATTTATGCAGTGATGATGTCACAACAGTCCCAGCCAATCCCGTTACAGGGAAATGGTGACATCACCAGATTCCAGTGACATCATCAAGGACTGCAATCTTAGGGCTGCTTTGCACGTTGCAACATCGCAGGTGCGATGTCGGTGGGGTCAAATCAAAAGTGACGCACTTCCGGCGTCACTTTCGACATCATAGTGTGTAAATCTTAGATGATACGATTAACGAGCGCAAAAGCGTCGTTATCATATCATCGGTGCAGGCTCCGACTTTTTCATAATTACGCTGCCGCGACAGATACGATGTTGTTCCTCGTTCCTGCGGCAGCACACATCGCTGTGTATGAAGCCGCAGGAGCCAGGAACCTCACCTTACCTGCCTCCACCGGCTATACGGAAGGAAGGGGGTGGGCGGGATGTTTACGTCCCGCTCATCTCCACCCCTCCACTTTGATTGGCCGCCTGCCGTGTGACGTCGCTCTGACGTTGTACGACCCGCCCCCTTAGGAAGGAGGCGGATCGCCGGCCAGAGCGACGTCGCAGGGCAGGTAAATGCGTGTGAAGCTGGCGTAGTGATAATGTTCGCTACGCAAGGAATTACAAGATATCGCTGCTGTGACGGGGGCAGGGACTATCGCGTGCGACATCGCAGCATCGGCTAGCGATGTCGCAACGTGCAAAGCCCGCCTTAATCTCGGAGCTTTAGTTGCATCCTATTATTTTCTGTGTCACTCCTTTTATCCTCAGGGTGTTGTGATGGTCACATGGACGGTGGATTATTACAGTCTGTGAGTGACAATCGAGCCTTACAGAGAGGAAATCAGACAATCGGAGCACATTATGGAATAACTAGTGAAGCGATTGTACACTTTCCTAGGTGTGTTGTATGTAGACAGTTGCTCAGGCCATTTTTGGAGACACGTATTCCTCCGCACACACAGTATAAAAGTCAATGTACATTTTACCCTCTGTCACTACAAGGAAGGAAATCAGGACAGGAATCACTGGGAAGGCGGCTTTATCCCGGCTAATGTCCGGCTCTATCGATCCAGCCTGTCAGAGAGGCGCATTGACTGACATCAAAGGTTGCGACTCTAAAGGTGTATTTACTCTTGTCGGCACGTGCTAATAATACCACATAAAATAACTTTGAAATGTTCTTCCTGACAGTCAAAGACCAGATCTCACCGGGGAACACGGCGGCTCCTTAACTCTTTCTATGCTAGAGACTAAGGGTACGGATATTGAGGGGTGCATGACTGGCATGACTGCGGGATGACACATGGTGGGTAAAGGTGCTGTTATGAATTTTGTTTTGGGGTCTGTCCTGAGAACGAAGATACCCCCATCCCAGACCTTCACTAACACCATTTGTGACCAATATATGACTTGTGTTCTGCATTTTTCCCCTCTATCTCTAACTTTTAGCTGCCTCTGAGCTAGTGTGAGGAAACTGCCATGATGTCTCCCATACGCAGCACACTCAGACATGAAGGATTCCTGGTCTCCTGTCTCTACATTGCAAATGCTCAGAAGCTGCAGCAGCAGTGAGAACATTAAACAGCCCTATTGAGCAATAGAGATGAGTAAACCTGACCTGTAAAGTTCAGGGTTAGTACCAAATCTGGGGGTTTGGAGTTCGAACCTGAACACGGTCTGTATCCGAGTTCGGGTGCTGTTCGTATGCTAACCACTAGATCAAGTAACGCTGTGCTTGGCTGAGAGCCGCTTGCAGTCTCTGAATGGCTCCTACTGGGGGTAAAAACATTTTCGGATACTGTGTATAAATTAAACCTGCACTCTCTCCCCCGGAAATGCTCTGTATATGGCCGTCTGTATATGGGTGGAGAGCCATACTGCCCAATCATTGACTTCCATTATACTCGTTACTCGAGCCCATAAGTTGGGGTCCCCATTGACTTAAATGGGATCGTGGGACAAGTTCAGGTCAAGTTTGGATCCATAAACAAATTTTTAATTAAAGTCCCACCAAACCAAGAAAACCCAAACATCCACGGGTCGTCTCATCTCTACTGAGCAATGTAGCTGTGACTCCATCACTAGAGTGAGATAAAACCCTGTCATGCTAGGTACGGGGAAGTACTAAGTGAACGCTGAAAAAGAAGGGAAACCTTGTGTCTAGGTAAGGGGTAGATGGTGACCCCTAACCAAGCCTACCGCTGGGCCCTGGGGTCCTTCACCACGCTAGATAGGTTCCGCACCTATGCGGTGAGCCGGATACTTGACCCTGGCTGATCCTGAAGTAGACCTAGGTAGAGAGCAGATGGGTTGGGTGCTTAGTCAACGTCACTAAGCTCTAAAGAAGACAAAAACAGGGGGAAGTGAACAAGCAACTTATCTCCAGATGAGTCAAGGAGAGGAACTGCAACAACAACAAGGTTTCTCCAGATGTATACAAGCCAACTGTTTGCACTGAAGACTTGTTAAGGGTATATGAGCTATCACCAGCACCGAGTAATAGGAAGTGAAGGTCTATAAATAAATCAATGGAAGTGCTAATGAACAGCAGATGAAAGGCTTAGGAACTCCGCAGGATCCTAAAGGGAAGGGGATGAAAACCAAGCAGAAATAATAGAAGGTCAGGGATCAGTTTGTGCAGCCAAATGCTTTGACCTTCTATAGCCGGACACGACAAGACTGTCTGTCACTCATGACAGCAGCATCACTATCTGTGTGTGTCTCCATCACTTTTCTCCTCCCTGCTCCTTCCCCTCCCCTGTCTGTAGAATTCTACGGGTGGCTGTAACCTGATACTTCAGTGACCTCGTAGAGTATTTTGTTTCTAAAGGTGGATTTTAGCATCAAATATTATAGTCAGGAGGCACAGGGAGTGAAATAAGTGGTTTATAAGTGTAGAAAACACCCCAGAGTTTTATGATAAGACATTACAAAGCTTCTTATACTTACTTGTAGTATTGATTTATGGAAACTTTGTTTCCTGAGGATATAGGGGCAATGGCCACATGATAGTGCTCACGTCACCTGTGTATATTATCAGAATGGAAGCATCGGGTGGAAAACAATTCTAGATCAGTAGTAAAGACTGACACAGAAAATGAGCAATGTCAGGGGAGGTAGCCCTGTATAGGAGCACAGGTTTACGTGCCATAAGGGTGATGGCACTGCAGTGGCGGTCAAGTGATGGCTCGGTTCTCTGTGCCTTTTAGCAGTGGAAAATCATTGGCATTTTGCGCAGTCACAAGGCTCTCTCCCTCAATCAGTTTAAAAGCCTTTAAAGAATGCATTTGGGGTGTCGTGAAGGACATATATTTATTTATTCGCTCGGACTTTGGCGTTCGCGGCCCGTGTTTTATTATGGCTTTTTATGTACATCTTTTATTGAACTCTTATTGATGGGGGAAAAAATGTAATGAGATTAGACATAAAAAAAGAGAAAATATACGGATTTTCCTGAGAGCTGCGTACATGAATAACCTCCATCATTCACCATTCGCTTTAAGACGCAGTGAATGGTGCATAATA
>NC_134353.1:916738826-916741326 GCF_048569485.1 Anomaloglossus baeobatrachus | reverse complement strand
TGTGAAGAATAAAAGAATGTTTGTTCATTGCATCGAACCCTGCCTGAAGAGTGTTTGTGCGCCGGATAACATCTGCAACACCACCACACTCTGCCCCACCAAGTCATCTCCTGTCCCCATAGTGACGGTGGAACCAGGGGTAAGCCTGATTGCAAGGGCCACGACTACAAGGCCAGAGGCACCCCTGGCACCCCGTTACATGTGGCGTAGTCGGCAGGATCCGAGTCCCCTGCCAGGAACCCAGGAGGCTGGAGATCGGGTCGTGCCTGAAGCACAGGATCCGGACCGTGATACAGGATTTCCAGTCCCGTGGTGGGAAGAGAACCTAGTACCCGTAGCGTTGGACCGGGTACAAGATGGCGGCAAGGAGGCCGTTATCTGTGGGGAAGAAAAGGCGCGGAAAGTTGGCGCCGAAAGAAGAGCCTGGGGCTGGCCGGTGCCGAAGAGAAAGCATGGAGTACTCCGCCCAAAGAGGGGAGGCGCCAGCTCCAGGGCATGGAAGAAGAAGAAAAAGAAGTACCTCAGCGGAGGAGTCAAGATGATGCGTGGGGCTGGGGGTGGAGTCTTTTTAAGAGCGGGAAACGAGGACCCGCCTCCACTTCCTCCAGTCTCAGCGTCGACACCACCGCCATTACCAGCGATTCCGTTGAGAACCGAGATGGAGAACTTTGGGCAACCTGCGGAGTTGGCGACGACTATGGCCCTCATCAGCCTTGGCCGAGGCCGACCCCGGTTCGCCCCTGCTAACGAGGCCGCGATAGCGGATCTCCCCATTGGGCCGGGAGGCTCTACAAGACCGGACAAGGTCTCTTGGAAGACCTCATGGGACGCTCAAACCGGGAGCACCATTACGGAAGTGAAGGCGACCTATGCTACCCCGCCCATGCCAAGCCGTCCGGGGGTTGCTGTTTTCCCTTGGGACACCCCGCAGCTTAACGCCGCCGCCACACCATTTGTCCCGGTGCCGGAGTCAGCCGAGGAGTTAGCCGGGCGTCTAGAGGAGGACCACCTGGGCTTCTTCTGGGACCCAGTCATCGCCCCGCCGGAGAGGGCGCGTCCCAGTGTTCCGCCCCCGAAGCCTGATCCCGTCCGGGAACGGCTCCTGGCTGAGACCATAGTCCGGGAAATGCTGTCCGGTCCCGGTGGAGAGGATCTGGCCCAGCAGTTCGTGACCGGGGTGGTTGTTAAATTCAACCAGCAGGAGGGGTATGGATTCATCCGTGAAGTAGAGACCGGGGATGACTACTTCTACAACCGAGTTCACCTGGATGTAGAAGGACTCCCCAAGCGACTCCATACCCTGTGGCCGGGCGAGAAAGTCAGCTTCTTGCCGGACAAAGGTAGCCGCGGTCTGTTTGCGGTGTGTGTTTCCCGCATGCCCACCACCCGGGAAGCGGAGCAGTGGCAGGAGGAGAACTGGGCACACTGAAGGCCGTCCAGAGGAGGAGAGCTGCGCACACTGGTGGCCGTCCAGAGGAGGAGAGCTGCGCACACTGGTGGCCGTCCAGAGGAGGAGAACTGGGCACACTGGAGCCCTCTGTGTGGGTGCTGCGCCTATTGTGGACGGTATTGCAGACTTTACGTACTTCTGTGTGTTTTAAGTAAGAGCCGTGCCGGGAGGCTCGGGTTTTAAGAGGGGAGGTATGCAGTGGGTGAGCAGACCCCCTGCAAAAGGGAGCATAGTTAACCCGGAAATGTTATTAATAAAAATGTTTTATTTGTATGTGCATGTGTATAGTGTTAGGGTACCCCTAGTGGCCGGGTGGGACGGCTGTCACCACAGTGGGGAGGAGGAGCCGGCAGAGACAAGGGGAGGAGAGAGCAAGGGTGTGAGGAAAAGATTAGATCAAGGGAGCAGTCGTCTCGGGGACAGGAGCGGAGCAGCAGAGCCGGGGCAGAGTGTGGGAGCTGGAAATCAGGGAAGCCGGTGAGAAAAGGAGCGGGCGTAACCTCCTAGTGTGAAGCAGTCCGGTGTGGGTCCGGGCTGTGGGTAGCCAGAAGTGGGAGCCGGGCGAAGTGGAGTAGTCAGGCACATCCCCACTGGAGGGGACGCAAGGACAGGCTTCCCCCAGCTAAGAAAGCGTATCATCACCTTTATTGCTTTGTTTGGGACTTTGTGAAGAATAAAAGAATGTTTGTTCATTGCATCGAACCCTGCCTGAAGAGTGTTTGTGCGCCGGATAACATCTGCAACACCACCACACTCTGCCCCACCAAGTCATCTCCTGTCCCCATAGTGACGGTGGAACCAGGGGTAAGCCTGATTGCAAGGGCCACGACTACAAGGCCAGAGGCACCCCTGGCACCCCGTTACACTGACATGCTACAGTAAATTTGGATATAATTAAACAGGATGTTGAGACATTGGGTCTTCTGCGGTGGCCTGGCCTTTTCACTATGACCTTTAAAATCCATTCCCAGGGAAAAATCTGGTGCAGCTGCTGGAATGATATAATAAGGAGCACACATGTTCCAGTAAATGAAAACATGAGTCCACACT